>NC_084579.2:25103032-25195532 GCF_033978685.3 Nerophis lumbriciformis
GAACCAAGTTTTATTTCCATCCATCCATCCATTTTCTACCGTTTATTCCCTTTGGGGTCGCAGGGCGTTGGAGTCTATCTCAGCTACAATCAAAAAAATAAATCAAATATACACAATATACTTTCCTGGCAGAAGAAACCTTTAGTGTTCTGGCTTCTTAAAAGCCATATTATTCTTATTTGAGTGTTTTGATATGTTTATATTGTAATATTCCCAGGAACGTAGGCTCATAGACTTATTCGTTTGTCTCGTATTTATTGTAATAAGATGCAATGTAACCACACAACAGCTCCAATGTGCGTCTCCCCTCTTTCCCGGCAAAAGTCGAACTAACACTTCCTGTCAACAACGTCACTTCCCTAACTTCCCCGGAAGTCCCGCCCCCCCAGCCAAAGCCATTGGCTAACACCCCGTAGCTAGCCGCTACATCACCCCCCCCTTACAAAAAGTCCTCGCCCTCGAGGACTGACCCGTAAGGCAACATTTGGCAACACCATAGCAGCATGTAAATCAGAGCACCCCATAAGTGCAAACACAACAGTGTAAACAAACATAACCCTTACATCACACAAAAGCAGGTTCACAAACCCCCCCACCCCCTTCTCTTATTGTCCTTCAGTCTAAGGACACCACAAAGTCTTGCAAGCGGTCCGGAGGCCTCTTCTTCCGCCTCGGCCGCTCTCTTCCATCCCCCAGCAGTGGAACAGCTGGGTCGGGTGTGCCAGTCCTCGGGCGGGAGCTGGAGGGGGCGGGGGATGAGGGGAGTGGGGAAATTGGTTCCCCCTGGGGCGTAAGCGGGGTATTGGTAAAGGGCTGGGCGGGCAAGGGAGAGGTCACCTGTGTATCCGAGGCAGGGGAAGGGGGACCCCCCGGGTAGGGGGCGAGTCTGTCTCTGTGGAGGGCCACCTTCCTTCCCCGGGGGGGGAGCTGGACACGATACACAACCTCTCCCAGCTTCTGGAGTATCTTACAGGGTCCTGTCCATTTGCTGTCCAGCTTGGGACTGCGGCCCTTTTTCCGAATCGGGTTGTAGACCCAGACCAACTCGCCTGGCGCGAAGTCCCTCCCTCGGGTCGTCACGTCATAGTAGCGTTTTTGTTTTACACCAGCTTCCTGCAGCTGCTCCCGAGCGAAACTGTGGGCGGAGTCCAGCCGGTCTTGTAGTTTCCTGGCGTACTCTGGCCCTGCAGCGAAGGCCGGGGCATCCGGTGGGCGGCCAAAGGCCAGTTCTGCTGGTGTGCGCATCTCTCTCCCTAGCATGAGAAGTGCCGGTGTGCACCCCGTGGATTCCTGGACAGCAGAGCGACACGCCATCAGCACCAGTGGTAGGTGTTGGTCCCAGTCACGCTGGTGGCGGGAGGTGACAATGGCGAGCTGGTCTCCCAGGTTGCGGTGGAACCGCTCCACTAACCCATCACTCTGAGGGTGCAATGGGGTAGTGCGGGTTTTGTGAATGCCCAGGCGCTCGCACAAGGCCGCGAACACCCGGGACTCAAAGTTTGTGCCTCGGTCACTGTGCAAAGACGCCATGACGCCAAACCGACCTATCATGCCCTCCACCAGGGCATCGGCAATGGTCTCTGCCTCCTGGTTGGGAATGGCGTATGCCTCAGGCCACTTGGTGAAATAGTCTATGGCGGAAAGGACGTAGTGGTTCTCCTTGTCAGACCGTGGGTACGGCCCTGTAATGTCAACCCCCACCCTGTCCATGGGGCACCCCACTGGGAACTGTTGGAGCGGTGCCTGTGAGCGCCCAGTGGGGCCTTTGCGGGCAACGCAGGGGTCACAGCGGCGGCAGAAGTCTTCTACATCTCTCTTCTGCCGACCCCAATAGAACCCCTGTCGCAGCCGCTTAAGTGTTTTGGCGACCCCGAAATGTCCAGACCCACCTTCCCCATGCACTGCCTCAAGCACCGCCCCTTGCAGTCCCTTTGGCACCACCACCTGCCATTGTTCTTCCCCCGTGGCCGCGGCCTTAAATGCCCGCTGTAGCACACCTTGGGACACCCGCAGTGAGTCAAACATGGCCCACAGGCCCTTGGTAGCCTTGGAGAACGGTACCACCGCCTCCCAAGGTGGGCGCTGCCGAGCCTCCACCCACTGCAAGACAGGCTGAAGGTCTGTGTCCTCCTCCTGCGCGTGCCTCCAATCAGCATTCGTTACAGTCTGTAGTTCCCTGCAGTCAACGTTATCAGCCTGACTGACGGCCGCACACTCGGCGCCCTCTGCCCGCCGCTCTTGTTCCCGAGCTTCCCTGCGCTCGCAGTAACGACATCCGTCTGCTGCACACGGCCGGCGAGAGAGCGCATCCGCGTTAGAGTGGCGAGTACCTGGCCGATGTTCTATTTCAAAGTGGTATCCTTGTAGCTCTTCCGACCACCTGGCGACCTGCCCCTCCGGCTCCCGGAAAGTCATTAGCCACTGGAGGGCAGAGTGGTCAGTCCTAATCACAAAGGGGAGGCCACACAGGTAATATTTAAAGTGTCTGATAGAGAGCACCACTGCCAGGAGTTCTCGGCGGGTGACACAGTAATTCCGTTCCGACTTTGTGAGTTTCTGGCTGAAGTAGGCCACCACCCTCTCCCCTTCCTGCTGTGCAAGTACCCTCCCAACCCCCACTCCGCTGGCATCAGTGTCCAGTAAGAAGGGCAGGGTGAGGTCAGGTGGGGCAAGTACCGGGGCTTCACACAGGGCCCGTTTCAGCCCCCAGAATGCCTCCTGGCACCCTTCGGACCACACAAAGTCTTTGCTTTTTTCCAGCAATCGATATAGGGGCGCGGCGATTGTAGCAAAACCCCGCACGTGCCTCCGATAGTAAGAGGCAAGCCCGATGAAGCTCTTCAGCTGTCTTTGGTCCCGAGGGACAGGCCAGTCTCTCACAGCCCGCACCTTCTCGCCCATGGCGCCGATGCCATCGGCACCCAGCTCATGTCCCAAGAAGGTTACCTCTCGCCGCATGAAACTGCATTTGTCAGGGTGCAGTTTAAGGCCCGCTGCTCGAATCCTCTCCAGGACTCGACTCAGGGACCCGAGGGCTGCTTCAAAAGAACGCCCATGTACCAGGATGTCGTCCAGGTATACCAGGCACTCTTGGCGGGGTATACCAGCCAGCACTTTGTCCATAAGCCGGGCAAAAGTGGCGGGGGCATTGCAGAGTCCAAAACTAAGGACTTTGAATTGCCACAAGCCCCGGCCGGTACAGAAGGCGGATTTAGGGCGAGATTCAGGAGAAAGGGGTACTTGATAATATCCGCTTTTAAGGTCCAGAGTGGTGAACCACGAGGAGCCGGAAACTAGGTCCAGGGACTCATCAATACGGGGGAGGGGGTAAGAGTTCTTTGTGGTTACTTCGTTCAGCCGTCTGTAATCCACACAGAATCGCCAATCACCAGCCTTCTTTTTCGCGACCATGACCACAGGTGCCGCCCAGGGGCTCTCAGACGGCTCAATAAAGTCGGCCCGCAGCAGGTCATCTACGGCCTTGTCACATACCTGCTGTCGAGCGAGGGGAATGCGGCGCGCGTGGCACTTGATGGGCCGCGCCAAGCCAGTGTCTATGACATGCTCTGCCAAGTGGGTTCTTCCCACTTCACTCTCATTCATTGCAAAGCTGCCCTGGAATTCCATCAGCAGCTGTTTCAGCTGCTCCTGTTGCTGTTTCTCCAAGTCCCCATACTCCTCCCTCCACACCCCTCCCCCCATGACCGGGTGTGATGGCTGCGGGTGGGGGGCCGTGGGTAGGGATGCCCAGGGCTGGCATCCCCGGGTAATACACAGCTCTGTCTCCCCCCTCATTGGCTGAAGGGAGACAGGGAGAGGGCAGGGGTAGTAACTAGGTGTGGTGTGAGGCAACAAGACTGTAGAGGCATGCGGTGAAACGGGCAGGGTCCCGGAAACTAGGGTACCCATGGCAACTGTAGGGCCCCCCGGGAAGTTAAGTGTACCCCTCCCCATGTCTAGCAGGCACCCAGTGACTTGGAGGAAGTCCAGCCCTAAGATGCAGCAGTCTTGCACGTCTTCCACCCAAACTAGATGGCGAACTGGCTTTCCCCCCACGCACAACCACAGGAACCCCTTCCCCACCATAGCAGCTAGCTGGCCCGTGACTGTGCGTAGCTGTACTGCTGTGGGCTCAAGTGGTGTACTGCTGGGCAGAACGTCCGGTCTTACCAGCGTTACCGATGACCCCGTGTCTACCAGGCCCACGGTAGGCACCCCCTGGACAGATACAGTGACGTGGCAGG
Source organism: Nerophis lumbriciformis (assembly GCF_033978685.3). Lineage (NCBI taxonomy): Eukaryota > Metazoa > Chordata > Actinopteri > Syngnathiformes > Syngnathidae > Nerophis > Nerophis lumbriciformis. The sequence continues at coordinate 25,107,277 of NC_084579.2, forward strand.
AGCCCCCACCTTTGGCCCCCCCCGTGTCCAGCCCACCGCCATAGGTGGCACACTGCTGTCATCTACTTCTGGGGGGATGGAGCCCCTCCCCCCTGGCTGTGTCGCTGGGCTCCTCCGGGTGCCCGAAAGCGAGAAGAAGGAGCAGAAGGCGAGTCGTCGTCTGCTTCTGGGGGGATGGAGCCCCTCCCCCCTGGCTGTGCTGTTGGGCTCCCTCCCCCGCTTGACGAGCCTGGGCTGGCGAGTCAGGGTCCGCGGTGGACATAAGGGCCCGCATACCCCTGACTATGCGGGCCCGGCGCCGTTTCCCGGCTCACGACGAGTGGCAGGGCACTCCCTGCGAAAGTGTCCAGGTTGGCCACATCCCCAGCAGACCTGCATGGGGCGCGGGCCACGTTGACTTTGCAGAGTCACCGACCTCAGTAGTTCGGTAATTTCTGTCGCCCAAGCCGGAGCCCCGTCACTAGACGTGTGTGACGATGCCGCCCTCACTGGATGGGGTTTCATTTCCAGTTCCCCGGCTGCAGCTGCACTCCCCAGCATCTCCCTCTCAACAGCAGCTTCCAGTGCCTCCTGCAGGGACCTCGGGTGCTGAAGCTGCACCTGCACGCGCAGGTCAGGAGGAGTAATGGCTCCAACAAACAGGTCAGTTGCGAGCTCATTCCGTGCATCAGCAGGCAGGTGACCATATGCACGGCGCACCTGGCCCTCAATGTCATTAGCGAGCCCCCGGAGAGGCTCGCCAGGCTTCCTGCACCTCCCTCTCAGTTCAGTTTTTAAAAGCGCTGGCTGAGACCATCTCCCAAACCTCCTCTTGAGCGCCCCCACCAGGGCTGCGTAGCACCGCTGTTGTTCAGAATCCAGCAGCAGGAGGCACGAAAGAGCCTCTCCCTCCAGACACAAAGCCAATTGTAACGCTTTGTCCCTTGCTTCCCACCTTCTAGCGTCCGCCAAAAGTTCAAATTGAGCGTGGAACGCCTCCCAATCTGATCCACCGGCAAATTTTGGCGTCTTCACTGAGGCAGCAGACGGTGGGGGGGGCGCGCCGTGCGGGGAAGCTGTGGGCGGCGGCGGCAGCGGCGACATCTTTACATCTCCACGGGACGACGAGCCGCTCGTGTGCGAGCAGGAGGGCGGCTGTTCGACGGTCACCCGCTCCAAAACAGCGTCATCCCGCTCCACTTTAAACTTATGCTCACCGTAGCTAAACATGCTAAACGCTTGCGGTCCTAGCTAACTCACAGACTGCAGCTAACTGGCTAATGCGCGGTACGCAGCGTGTCCTTACCGCGACAAAGTCTCTTTCGAAAAACGCCGGTTTTACTTCTGACACCAGTGTAATATTCCCAGGAACGTAGGCTCATAGACTTATTCGTTTGTCTCGTATTTATTGTAATAAGATGCAATGTAACCACACAACAGCTCCAATGTGCGTCTCCCCTCTTTCCCGGCAAAACTCGAACTAACACTTCCTGTCAACAACGTCACTTCCCTAACTTCCCCGGAAGTCCCGCCCCCCAGCCAAAGCCATTGGCTAACACCCCGTAGCTAGCCGCTACAATATTATTCTGTTTTAATTTGTAAAGGTTTTAGATTGCTGTGCACTTCACAGGAATGTTTGTATACCCATTTTAATTGGACTGTCATTTATTAATGAGGAATGTTTTCATATTAGCATTTAGGATAGCTAGCGAGCTAACACTGGCCGTTCCAGGAGTTTATTTAAGTTGAATATTGAATAACGTTTTTTGATCATTTTTTAAAAACTATACTACTAACCGTCAGGAGTTTTACCGCACTTTATCATTATTGCCGTTTATGGTTCCATCCCTACTCTCATATTTTGGTAGCTTTAGCATGGGCACTTTGCAGTGCTTGTACAGTACTTATAAACACGAATAAATATATCACATTTTTATTTCAAGCTATGACGTACAATAGGAATCACACAACAAAAATCGTACTTCTGCTTTACAGTAAATAATTTTTTTTAATAAATTAACCTCAATGCTTGCACCATTTTTAGGACTTAAGGCACAACATTAGACTAATCACAAGGTTGCTGTGTATTAATTTTGATTATGATGATTAAATATATTTTTTCCCTTTATTAATCATTTCACATTTTATGAGCAAAGAAGCTCAAGAAAGAAGGGAATTACCTCAACATCCTGTTCATGTTAACAAAAAAATCCATCCATCCATCCATTTTCTACCGCTTGTCCCTTCCGGGGTCGCAGTGGGTGCTGGAGCCTATCTCAGCTGCATTCGGGCGGAAGGCAGAGTACACCCTGGACAAGTCGCCACCTCATCACAGGGCCAACACAGTTTTCGTAAATAAACATTTATCCCCTCAAATGTCCCATCAAGAGGACAGACGAACTATTAAGCGTCTTCCGTATTGACATGTTGCTTCTGCAGCACGCATCTTTTTAAACAGAAACGCTACAGATGACTAGTAGATGAAACGGGATATACTTCCAGTTCAATTACATTTTCAACCTGCGGCACCTGCAACTCTTCCAAAAGACGGTGCCTTAGCACAGACAATAACACGCATGTTCAGTGTGTCTGTGGTGTTTTATGAAAATTGTTTGTTAAATATAAAACATTAAGGCCGCTAACGAAGAAAAATCTATAAATTAGCCGCACCGTTTTATAAGCCGCAGGGTTTAAAGCGTATGAGAAATAGTAGCGGCTTACCGTGTCAAAGGGCCAGAAATGTTCTTAACAATGTAAGAGCTAGTACCTATTAGTAAAAAGAAATTATAGCGCATAAAAAGATATATATGGTTATTATCATACAAATATAAGTGATATTTGATGATGGTACATGTTAGTGTTTACCCTGACTGAGATTTAAACCCTGCTACCTTAGTTCAGAGTGTAAAATGTCTGTTAGCACGAGCATCAAGACTACTAATGTCCCAAAAATAAATGTATCAGCCTCAACTACAACATGTACAAGCACCCATAAATCAAATGAAAACTTGAATAAATGATAATTATTACTTTAATAAGTCACTTCAATAAAAAGTCAAGCTAAGCACTATTTTTGATGCTGGGTACCTGTTAGCGTTTGCATTGGCATCAACACTAACATTACTATGCATGTGGTGTGTGGGGCATAAAATTAATCAACAAAAAAGCCTAATTGGTGTTATAATACAAATGGACTCCCTTCTTTCATTATAGTTGCTTTAACAAAAACAATTTATCAAATAATGCAGAAGCTGCTTGTCTTTTTTGCACCTGATATACAAACGGATGGAGAAAATATAAATTAACAACCTTTAGAAAAAAAAATCCAATGTATGCACGTGCACATCTACCGCCTTTGGAAATTATGCAAACTGTCCATGTTCCATATTAATCCGGCTGTGTCTCAAGCATAAGGCGCGCTGTGTGTGGCGGAGTACTGAGAGGGAAAACGTAAACAAAATGAAAGCCGGATCACTGATTCATGAAATTAAGCCCTTGATGATATGTGTGTTCTCTTCTTGTTGGCAACTCTTAATGAGACCAGAGATGATTCAGCATACAGTGCAAGTACTGAAATGCAAATTACTGTATTAGTTTGATATTGTCTTTGAAAGAGAACAAGATAAGTAAAAGGCATTAAAATTCTGAGATCGACCGGTTCCCTCTAATATTCTAATATAGCACAGGACAATAGAAAATAATAGGAATTAATGTAAAACAGACGACCAATCACGGCCTTTACAGCAACGTAAGGTTGTTGTTTTTTGGTCAAGCTACGCAGGAGTGTTTGAAGGGAGAGGAGCGAGCCGGCATAGTGTACTCCAGTGTTGTTCCAATACCAATATTTTAGTACCGGTACTGGTACCAAAATGTATTTTGATACTTTTCGGTACTTTTTGAAATGAGGGGCACCACAAAAAAAATGCATTATTGGCTTTATTTTAACAAAAAATCTTACAGTACAACATATGTTTGCAATCGAAGAACAATGTTGTCCTTAAATAAAATAGTGAACATACTAGACAACTTGTCTTTTAGTAGTAAGTAAGCAAACAAACGCTCCTAATTTGTCTGCTGACGTATGCAGTAACATATTGTGTCTTTTATCATTCTATTTTGTCAGAATTATGAGGGACAAGCTGTAAAAATGTATTATTAATCCACTTATTCATTTACCGTATTTTCCGCACCATAAGCCGCCCTGGGTTATAAGCCGCGCCTTCAATGAACGGCATATTTCAAAACTTTGTCCACCTATAAGCCGCCCCGTGTTATAAGCCGCATCTAACTGCGCTAAAGGGAATGTCAAAAAAACAGTCAGATAGGTCAGTCAAACTTTAATAATATATTAAAAACCAGCGTTCTAACAACTCTGTTCACTCCCAACTTAATGTTGCTCGAACGTTAATGTCACAACACACAAAATAAACATAACGCTCACTTTCTGAAGTTATTCTTCATTCATAAATCCCTCGAATTTTTCTTCAGTGTCTGAATTAACAAGTTGGGCGAATACGGCATCCAAAATGGCCGGCTCCGTCTCGTCGCCTTGAGTTTGAATTCTGCGTTGTACGCGTGTCTCTTAATAGGAGCCATTTTGTGGTCTTTACAGATGTAAACACACAAATGAAATGAAACGTAATATCCGCGCGCTTCTTCTTCTACGGGGGCGGGTGGTTGCTTACAGTAGAAGAAGAAGCGCTTCCTCTTCTATGGGGGCGGGTGCTTACCTTGGCGGTTGCTTGCCGTAGAAGAAGAAGCGCTTCCTCTTCTACGGGGAAAAAAGATGGCGGCTGTTTACCGTAGTTGCGAGACCTAAACTTTATGAAAATGAATCTTAATATTAATCCATATATAAAGTGCACCGGGTTATAAGCCGCACTGTCAGCTTTTGAGTAAATTTGTGGTTTTTAGGTGCGGCTAATAGTGCGGAAAATACGGTACTATTAATATCTGGTTACTTTCTCTTTTAACATGTTCTATCTACATTTCTGTTCAAATGTAATAATCACTTACGTATTTTTCTGTTGTTTGGATACTTTACATTAGTTTTGGATGATACCACAAATTTAGGTATCGATCCGATACCAAGTAGTTACAGGATCATACATTGGTCATATTCAAAGTCCTCATGCGTCCAGGGACATATTTCCTGAGTTTATAAACATAATATGAATTTTAAAAGAAGGAAAAAAAGACTTTGTGACGATAAAAAATATCGATGTAATCATAGTAGTATCGACTAGATACGCTATTGTACTCTGTATCATTACAGTGGATGTCAGGTGTAGATCCACCCATGGCATTTGTTAGCTATCGTATGCTCCTACGGTGTGTAGTGAAGCATGTTTAGCTATTCCTCATCCTGCAGGGATGATACTTGTAAGAAACGTACTTTATTTGTCACCATGGAGACCAGGATTAGTGATTTAGAAGTAGCTAAAACACTGCCGATGGCGAATGGACGTTCACCGCTAGCTAGCTAGCCATGTCTTAAAGCACCTCTTCCTGAGGGCGTTTCAGTGTTATAACTTCACCTTTATCTTTAGTTCTGTTCTCCCTTTTCTGTCTACACACTGTGTCTGCTTGTAAGTACTCCGTGATTGTGCGCTGCCGAACTTGCTCCTCTGCTCGTAAACCCAGCAATGTCATGACGTGATGACGCGCTGTGAAGTTTCAAACAGAGTATAGTACCGTTTATGATTCATTATTACCGCGATACTATACCAGTACCGGTATACCGTACAACCCTAGTGTACTCTTGTACATAATTCAGAATTAAATCAAGGAGTGGTGTAGTTATACATTTTGTGCATTAAAGATGCTAACAACAATCAACTGTAAGTCAATATAAGCTAAACTATCTGAACAAAACATCAACATTTTAGCATAGTGTTACAGCTGACAAAACAAATTAGTGTAATATCTACTAGTATAGATCATGGGTAATGAACTAGTTGGATTTTTACCATACGCCAATCAAACAAACCTAGCCAGAGGATAATTTCACCACACCTAGTGAGTGTGTGACAATCATTGGTACTTTAACTTTTTAACTTTGGACCAGAGATATCCCATCCAATGTTGATATCGGATATCAGTCCAAAACCAATACGATATGATCGGTTGATATCGGCTTGCATGTAAAGTGTTTAAGCTCCGATACATGCAGGGTTTACTTGTGCAAACTGGACAGCCAGTTAACATTTAAATATGCTCACAAGGTAATTATATTCTTGTATTTTAGTGAAGTCATTTACAAAAGGTAAACATGGTAACTAGGAGCTAGCCAGCTATGCAACAACTAAGCACACGATAGCACAGAAGTTAGACATATCTAAGAAGTGTCTTTAATTGAACAATATTGCAGTCTAAAGCATTTGTCAGAATAAGTGAGTATCAAATAATTATAATTTCAAATTACTAGGGTTGGGCATGCAGCATCAATGAGAACTCGGACTAACATTGTGGTTATCCCGGAATACCGGTAGTTAAAATGTGTTCATTTCAAATCGCAATTTCAATGCCTGACCTGAAGAAATATTCTGCCAAAATACGCCAAAAAACAAAGAAGAAATAGTAGGCCCCATCGTAAAATAAATACTGTCGCTGCCACCATCAAATAAGAAATAGTTCACCAACAAAGAAGAACTAGCCGCTACCAAATAAAAAGAAATAGCCACCACCAACGAAGAAGAAAAAAGTCTCCGCCGTCCACCTCTGAAGAACAAAGAAGAAATAAAAGCCACCATCGTAGAAGAAATAACCGCTACCAACTAAGAAAAAATGTCAGCCACCATCGAAAAAGAAAATGGTAGAAAATAGGATAGGACAGTGGTCCCCAACCCTAGGGCTGCGGCCCGGTACCGGTCCGTGGATCGATTGGTACCGGGCCGCACAAGAAATAAAAAAAAAGATAAAAAATAAAAATGTTATATATTTTTTTATTAAATCAACATATAAAAAACACAAGATACACTTACAATTAGTGCACCAACCCAAAAAACTTCCCTCCCCCATTTACACTCATTCACACTCATTCACACAAAAGGGTTGATTCTTTCTGTTATTAATATTTCTGGTTCCTACATTATTTATCAATATAGATCAATACAGTCTGCAGGGATACAGTCCGTAAGCACACATGATTGTATTTCTTTATGACAAACCCCCCCATCCCCCACCCCCCGGTCCGTGGGACAGATTTTCAAGCGTTGACCGGTCCGCAGCTACAAAAAGGTTGGGGACAACTGGGATAGGATATAAAATATAACGATTAAAACAAAAAGTTAGCAATAAATAATATTAGGCCCATACAATTGCAGCATGCATAGATAAAACAACAAACCAAAAACACCATCCTCACACCCACATGCATCGCGGTGGCCATCATCCTCCTAAAGTTGTTTCCTGTCGTCTGCTGCACAGGTTCGTCCTACTTCTTCAAGGGAAAGGACTATTGGCGCGTGCCGAGCAGCGACATGGAGGTGGAGGCGGGCTACCCGCGCCTCATCGCCAAAGACTGGCTGCTGTGCACCGAGATGCAGTCGGACTCTCCGGGCACCGAGCCCAAAAGCACCGAGACCAGAGTCAACGTGCACCATCGCCCGGACCATGCCGAGAACGGCTACGAGGTGTGCTCGTGCACGTCGGACACGGCGTCGCCTTTAGGTGCCCGTCCCTCCCTGTCGTCCCCCCTGTGGCTGCTGCCGCCTCTCTGGACGCTCTCACTGGCCCTCCGCTCTCAACCGCTATAATGCCAAAAGTCCTCACACCATGTTAGTGAGCACTCGGTTTGTTCTGATTATTACATTTGTATTTATTTATTCTGGCGGGTTCTTTTCCTTTTGGGGCATTTAGATAAAGCTGTTTTATACTTTGGGTTTACAAAATCAACGACATGCACTGTCCATTAACAATCATGTCCAGTTGAGCGTAAACCTGGTCAATAATCGCGAACAATCTACCGTATTTTTCGGATTATAAGTCGCTCCGGAGTATACGTCGCATCGGCCGAAAATGCATAATAAAGAAGGGGAAAAAAACATATATAAGTCGCATTTTTGGGGGAAATTTATTTAATAAAATCCAACACCAAGAATAGACATTTGAAAGGAAATTTAAAATAAATAAAGAATAGTGAACAGGCTGAATAAGTGTATGTTATATGAGGCATAAATAACCAACTGGTATGTTAACATAACAAATTATGGTAAGAGTCATTCAAATAACTATAACATATAGAACATGCTATACGTTTACCAAACAATCTGTCACTCCTAATCGCTAAATCCGATGAAATCTTCTTCCTCGTTGTCGCTCCTGGTATGCGCCGCTAGCGTCCTTTCTTTCGCTGCTCGATCGCCGTTCTCTGCTGCATATTTCACTACGTCCAGCTTGTAATCTGCAGTATATGATTTCCTTTTCGCTGCCATTTTTGTTCAGCCCTTCTCAGTTTTTTTTTAAATGATCCATTTTAATAGCTACGGCAGTAGCATATAGCAGTTAGCATCCCATGACCCACAATGCACTTCTGCCATGACCCTCCCCCGCCGAATTCTTATTGGTTGACGTGTGTGTGACGATTGCTGACCTTTGCTTCGTCTCTTCCGTGAATTAGATAAATAATATTTTTTGATATTTTACGGTAATGTGTTAATAATTTCACACACAGGTCGCTCCGGAGTATATGTCGCACCCACGGCCAAACTATGAAAAAAACTGCGACTTATAATCCGAAAAATACGGTACTCACCCATAAAAAGAAATGCCTGTTTTGATGGCCTCAACCTCTCGGTTATTGAATTCAGTTTTATACATTAACAAATACAAGCATGCAGTATTGTGTTTACAAAACATACCGTCTTGTCAAACCATCTTCCTGCTGGAAAATGTTGAATGACTTGACTCAGAGTCGTGTATAACGAGTATGGCCAACTCGGTTTCAGACGACCTCCTCAATGATTGGTCAAAAGGCACTCACGTGACCACAGGGCGCCATGACTGCTACCAACTTTAAGCTAATGCTATGTGTTTGTGGCGCTTGCTCGTTAGTTTTTCCACGTGTAAGATTGCCCTTTTGTGCAGCATGGGCTGCTTTACCCATGAGAATTGTGGAAAGATTGTACATCGCTTTCCCCACAACCCCGAAAGAAGAGCCAACGATTAGTGTCTTGTACGAGGTAAACACCCGACATGACGTTCGCTTTTTGTTCAGGACCGAACACACAGAAGCTAATACAAATAATAACAGAATAAATTATCAAATTAAAGAGATGGTTTGACAAAAACAGACTATCTTTGAATCTCAGTAAAACTAAGATAATGTTATTGGGTAACAGTAGAAGAGAAAGTCAAACACAAATAGACAGACATTGAAAAAGTAAAAATAACATTTTAGGTGTAGTAAAAAAGGATAGTGGAGCAATAAAGTTTGTCTAAGTCTGAAAGCACAGGCATAGATAGTACAGTGATTACAAATACATTGGAGGCATACACCACAGTTGACATATTTTACACAAAAACCACTATTTCTCCGGGATTGTTGGTCCAAAGTTTATGAAGATTTTGGCTCAAAAATATTTGGGGTCGTTCTGTGTATTTTTTTTTTTTTTTTTTTTGCACCGTTGGATGGGTTTTATATAGCCTGCTTGTCACTAAACACTGCATGAACGTAGCAGCAGAGTGTGTCAAATACGGCCGCAAAATGATACTTTCACGAAATCAAAGCATGTTCTATTGTAAGTTTATGAGCTGGAGTTTGTTTCCAACTATATTTAGATATTTTTGTGGTTGATTTGGTCAAGAAAACTAACGTCAGAACGACTGCAATTGCATGCGGAGCCGCACACGTCCTTGGTAGCAGTCATGGCGCCTGTTGTTTAGTGGGCTATACTCTCTTTATACACCACTCTGAATTGACTTGTGATAAGTCGCCCTCTACAGGATTCATAGCTGCAGCACACTTTTCCCACCACCAGATAGTGCCATTAAACCACTTACGATTTATGTTAACATTGAAAAAATAATTGGTATTTACGATGTAAAGCAGAGAAAGTAAATCTGTGGATGCTGAACCACGATTAGGTGGGGATCGACTCTATTATAGAAAATCTGTTTGTGTTGCTTTTTGTAGTAAAAGGAAAAAAGCTCCCAATACACTGAATTCTCCGGACACAATTTGTTTTTAGAACGCCAAGTTTTCCCATAGTATATGATACAAACATATATAATCAGTTCCAGTGTCAAACCATTTAAAAGGCAATGTTTAAAGTAACCTCTGAACATTAACCATATTAACAACTAACATTTTTAGCAGTAAAAAAAAAAAACACAATCTCAAATGTAATAATAAGTAACAAAAGTATACACACAAATGTACTTACTTGTCACACAAGTGTAAAAAGAAGTTGACCACAAGTGTTAGGAGTAACTGTTAAAGTTATTGTTTTCCGGTAACGAGTACCGTATTTTTCGGAGTATAAGTCGCACCGGCCCGAAAATGCATAATAAAAAAGGAAAAAAACATATATAAGTCGCACTGGAGCCCGGCCAAACTATGAAAAAAACTGTGGCTTATAGTCCGAAAAATACGGTAATCCCCTTTTTATGCTTCATGCCTTTAAATGTGACGCGTTATTATTTTAAAAGGCACACAGTCTGACGCACTTTTTTAACTTAATTCTGACTTTAAAAGACCTACAGATGACTGAAATTTCACCAACAAGTTCATTTTATTTATTTTCTGCTCCTGAAATTGAATCTGGGGGTCATTCTCCATAATATCAATTAGTTTTTGAGTAATCGGTACTCTGAACACCCCCTTTTCATGGCCAGTTTTTGTGTGACGTCATCTACAGAACTGGAGCCCATTTCCCAGCATAGACCGTGTGGATAAAAGCATGGAAAACTATGATTTGGATCACTTTATTACATGTTTTGACGCCCTGGTCCATGATTACTTCAAAACTGATATGGTTAACATTATGAGAAAAAGAAATAATAAAAAAATAATCGTCATTTCCGGACTTCCGTGCTCTTCTATAGACACCACAGCCTGTGTCTCCTCATGCTCTTTCAGCATTTCCTCAAGCATCTTAAGGAAATCATCTGTAGAAGAGGACACAAACTAGAATACTACCTTCTTTTTGCCTTGTCTGCTCTTTTTTCTCAGTTTTCCACAGGTTCTGACTCAGTCTTTCTCCCCTCGAGGTTGCTACTGATTTTCAGAAAACATTAAGTTTGAGTCTTTTACATTGTTCCATTCAAACTCCGACCAACCCTTCTTTTTTGAAGTCAGAATTATTAAAATGATCGCTGCAAATTACACTCTGTCCCATTTTGCGCGAGTCAATTTGACAGGAGAGGTCCATACTTTACTCATATTCCCATCATTTGGAAATGTGTGCAGGCTGACCCCTTCTTTAGTTGTATTGCTACAACCTGCAAAAATGCACTTGGCAGACATTGGTGATCATTCCTTCAAATTATGCGTGAAACTAACATTATTCAGGATGAAGATGCTACCAAAACACAAGCTTTGCAATTTAAAATTGCCTCCAGTCTTCTGTAGGTGACGTCAGCAGGGTGATGCACACCCGCCCACATCGTGGAGCTAAAAGTGGAAGTTCCAAAAATATGCTGAAACTCGTTAGAAAACAAGCCTAAAATCACTACTGTCTGTTTTGATGGGAATTTTATTTAACATCATTTTTAGATCCAGAACTATGAAATAAATGGCAATGTTGCCAGCGTGAGAGGGGAATTTTAACACGTGGACAGCTGTGCTCAGTTCCAACACGGCACGTCAACAAATTAAGCGCTACACCTCTCCACACACCTTTCCACTTATCTAGCAATCAATGGTGGATTCATGTACATCGGAACTCCGAGCATCAACACAAAACAGAACAAGTCCTGACCATTATGCTCACGCCTGATATTAAAGTATCACTACCTTTACTTTCTCTGGTAACTAAATACATTCATGAAATATTACTTTTTAGGAAATAAACTATAACTACCGTATTTTCCGCACTATAAGGCGCACCGGATTATTAGCCGCACCTTCTATGAATTACATATTTCATAATTTTGTCCACCAATAAGCCGCCCCGGACTATAAGCCGCGCCTACGCTGCGCTAAAGTGAATGTCAAAAAAACGCTGCGCTAAAGTGAATGTCAAAAAAACGCTGCGCTAAAGTGAATGTCAAAAAAACAGTCAGATAGTTCAGTCAAACTTTAATAATATATTGAAAACCAGCGTTCTAACAACTCTGTCCCAAAATGTACGCAAATGTGCAATCACAAACATAGTAAAATTCAAAATGGTGTAGAGCAATAGTAACATAATGTTGCTCGAACGTTAATGTCACAACACACAAAATAAACATAGCGCTCACCTTCTGAAGTTATTCTTCATTCGTAAATCCTTCGAATTCTTCGTCTTCGGTGTCCGAATTGAAAAGTTGCGCAAGCGTGGTATCCAAAATGGCCGGTTCCGTCTCGTCGAAGTCATCGGGAGTCAGTGTCGCTGTTGTTCTGTGAATCCTGCCTTCCGGAAAGCTCGGACCACAGTTGTGACCGAAATATCTGCCCAGGCATTTACGATCCACTGGCAAATGTTGGCGTATGTCGTCCGGCGCTGTCTGCCCGTCTTAGTGAAGGTGTGTTCGCCTTCGGAGCTGTGTGAAAAAAGCCACCCGGCCTCTTCGCGTAAACTTCCCTTAACCACTCGCTCATCTTTTCTTCATCCATCCATCCCTTCGAGTTAGCTTTTATGATGACGCCGGCTGGAAAGGTCTCTTTTGGCAAGGTCTTCCTTTTGAATATCACCATGGGTGGAAGTTAGCATGGCAAGCTAGAACCACAGTGAAGGATGACTTCTCATTCCCTGTGGTGCGAATATTCACCGTACGTGCTCCCGTTCCACAGTGCGGTTCACAGGAATATCAGTTGCTGTGAAATACGGTAGTAATCCGTGTGCGGATGGAGAGATTGCGTCTTTTTATGAACCGGATCCTTTTCGCTTCGTAGGAGCCATTTTGTGGTCTTTACAGATGTAAACAGGAAATGAAACATACGGTGATATCCGCGCGTTTTTTCTTCTTCTTCCGGGGGCGGGCGGTAGCTTACAGTAGAAGAAGAAGCGCTTCCTGTTCTATGGGGGCGGGTGCTTACCTTGGCGGTTGCTTGCGTAGAAGAAGAAGCGCTTCCTGTTCTACCGGGAAAAAAGATGGCGGCTGTTTACCGAAGTTGCGAGATCGAAACTTTATGAAAATGAATCGTAATAAAGCGCACCGGGTTAAAAGGCGCACTGTTAGCTTTTGAGAAAATTTGTGGTTTTTAGGTGCGCCTTATAGTGCGGAAAATACGGTAATAACGTTTTAAAGTAAGTAGACCACAATAATTTAATGTAAAAACAGTCAAATACTTTAACTTTGATAACAAGTGACTTATGCTTGAGACTTATACTCTCCTCATAGTTTTTTTATTTCCACAATCCACAGACTTCTATTGGAATAAAAGTGTTGTTTTGAAAAAAACCAAGCCATAGAAAAAGCAGACGAGTATGTTTCCCGTATTTTGTTCAAATTCCAAATCGTTTGACCTCAGGGGCGTTCCATATTTTAAGATTCCACTGTGCCTGCTTTTCATTGAACAGCGATAATAATTAGTTGACATACTTTACACAAAAATCACTATTTATCCGGGATTGTTGGTCCAAAGTTTATGATGTGTGTGGCTCAAAAGAATTTGGGGTCGTTCTGTGTATTTTGTTTACATTTTTTGCACTGTTGGATACGTTTTATATAGCTGCTGGTCACTAAACACTGCATGTACGTAGCAGCAGAGTGCGTCAAATACGGCCGCAAAATTATACTTTCACAGTGATAATAATTAGGATGAATTACAATATAAGAATCATTGACATATTTTACAAACTAATATAAATGATATGAATGAGAATGGGGCCTTTTTTTTTTTTTTTATTCTTGTCATGAAGCGCGACCAATATGATACATTTCCCGGAAAGTAAACACTGTAAAAAATGATCTGTCAATTTTAGGGTGAAAAATTGTAAAATATATCATGTTTTTTACTCCAAATTACTGTAAATGGATAAGCAGTAACGCTGTTATTTTTACAGTAAATATCTGGCGACTGTGCTGCCAGTATTTTTACTGTAAAATCTACGGTCGTTTTTACAATGCATTACTGTAAATGGACTAATGGTACCACTACTATTTTTAAAGTAAAATTCTGAACTGACTGGTTTTTGTACTTTAAAATCTACACCCGTTTTTTACAGTGTACTGTAGAAATCGTACCACTGTTATTTTTAAGATACATTTTTGGTGACGGAGCTGCCAGTTTTTTTTACCGTAAAATCTACGGTCATTGTTTTTACAGTGTTTTACTGTAAATTCCAAAACAGTACCACTTCTGTTTTTAGGGTAAACTTCTAAACTGCAAGTCTTTTACCTTAAAATCTACACGTGTGGTTTTTACAGTGCATTACTGTAAAAACGGAACCTTTGTTATTTTAAGGTTATACAAAATTTCCCTCAAAATTTACGGTTGTTGTTTTTACAGTGCATTACTGTAATACCATTGTTAGTTTTGTCGTAAATTTTCTGGCAAATAAGCTACCAGTGTTTTACCGTAAAATATGTGGTTGTTGTTTTTACAGTGTATTTACGATATGCATTGTAAAAATTGTACCTCTGTTATTTTTACAGTAAAATTTCGACTGAGCTGCCAGTTTTGTTTTTTTACCGTAAAATCTATCGCTGTTGTTCTTACAGTACATTACTGTAAATTGAAAGATTTTGCAATCTGTTTTAGCAAGAGAATAATTTTTCATACAAGGTTTGTTTAGTAAGAGTGTTTGAACTGAATCCACACAACTTGTACAAGCTAAAAGCTGCCAATAGAACATCTGGATTCCACTTTTTTTTAGCCAAGTTGCCAACTTTCTAAAGAGTGATGAAGAAAAAGTAACTGTTTCCTTGCAAAAAAAAAAAAAGAAGGAAAGAAGAATGACATCGCTTAACTGTCCCCTTGAGGAGACGAGCGTCCGCTCTCGTTTTGCCTTTTTGCATCAACAATTGATCAGTTTTCCATCTGGTTCCTCTTGCTGTAGCGTCTTCAGGATTGTCTTAGTCAGAGGCCTGCTTCGTTTTTTTTGTAAACTTAACATGAGACTGCTATGTTGGACTGGAAAAGGTTGTGCACTTATTGCAAAATCTAGTGTATATTTCAAGTTGGATTTTGTATTGTAAAATATTTTTGTAGAAAATAATAAAACTGTATATGAGAGACTGATCTCATTTGAGGCACATTGTTATGTATTTATGTGTTCCATCATGCATGCAGACCACATCTTGTCAGTCACACACTGAAGTAACAGACGTGCTGGCAGTGGATCACACACAGTAAGTGTACAACAACATTCACTGTGATCCTCACTTATTTAGCAGATCCATTGTTGCTTATTTACAAGTTTAACACGTTTGTTAGTGTCAAAACAGCATACTTTATTGCTCTACTGCGGGGGTGTCCAAATGTTTACCACTGAGGGCCGCATACTGAAAAATCTAAATGTGTCCAGTTTCGCTTTCTGAATTTGCAAGAGAAGTGATACTTTTTTTTGCCACTAGATAACAGCGTTGGCAGGAGGACACTGTGAAGCAAGCTGCTTTACGACAGTCGTAAAGTACAGGCATCATACCGCCCACAGTAATAGGAGATTACTGTATCCTCGTTTTAAAGGTGAGTGTTTGTTAATTGAACTTAAAAACGGTTTTATTTTTTGTTCAGTTTACTCCATATTTGGTATTTATGAAAGCATTATTGTAGCAAAATTATTTTAATGCTTCCATAGTTTTTGGTGAGTCAATTAGGCTTGTAGGAATCTCAGCCCCAGTTAAATGGTGCTATCTTAAATGCTAACGCTAACTCCCAGTCCTAACTGTGCTACACATTTTTTTGGCACGATCATGTATGTATTATATGTTGTTGCAAAGTATATATATTTTATATGTTGTTGCGAAGTACAGGTCTACTTACTGACATGTATTTACAATTGATCACGCTATGTTTGATTATTGCAGGAGGAAAGTGAAATTTAACTGTTGCAGTGCTTGGAAATGTAAGAAGTTCCTGCTGAAATATTTACAGCAGGAAACGACTGAAGTAAAAGTGTCGATGATAGATAAATAAATCCATGAAATGAGTTACAGATAAACACGGCAAACAAACATTAAGAATAAAAAACAAAACCATCCATCCATCTTCTTCCGCTTATCCGAGGTCGGGTCGCGGGGGCAGCAGCCTAAGCAGGGAAGCCCAGACTTCCCTCTCCCCAGCCACTTCGTCCAGCTCTTCCAGGGGGATCCCGAGGCGTTCCCAGGCCAGCCGGGAGACATAGTCTTCCCAGCGTGTCCTGGGTCTTCCCCGTGGCCTCCTACCGGTCGGACGTGCCCTAAACACCTCCCGAGGGAGGCGATCGGGTGGCATCCTGACCAGATGCCCGAACCACCTCATCTGGCTCCTCTCGATGTGGAGGAGCAGCGGCTTTACTTTGAGCTCCCCCCGGATGACAGAGCTTCTCACCCTATCTCTAAGGGAGAGCCCTGCCACCCGGCGGAGGAAACTCATTTCGGCCGCTTGTACCCGTGATCTTGTCCTTTCGGTCATAACCCAAAGCTCATGACCATAGGTGAGGATGGGAACGTAGATCGACCGGTAAATTGAGAGCTTTGCCTTCCGGCTCAGCTCCTTCTTCACCACAACGGATCGATACAGCGTCCGCATTACTGAAGATGCCGCACCGATCCGCCTGTCGATCTCACGATCCACTCTTCCCTCACTCGTGAACAAGACTCCGAGGTACTTGAACTCCTCCACTTGGGTCAGGGTCTCCTCCCCAACCCGAAGATGGCATTCCACCCTTTTCCGGGCGAGAACCATGGACTCGGACTTGGAGGTGCTGATTCTCATCCCAGTCGCTTCACACTCGGCTGCGAACCGATCCAGCGAGAGCTGAAGATCCTGGCCAGATGAAGCCATCAGGACCACATCATCTGCAAAAAGCAGAGACCTAATCCTGCAGCCACCAAACCAGATCCCCTCAACGCCTTGACTGCGCCTAGAAATTCTGTCCATAAAAGTTATGAACAGAATCGGTGACAAAGGGCAGCCTTGGCGGAGTCCAACCCTCACTGGAAACGTGTCCGACTTACTGCCGGCAATGCGGACCAAGCTCTGACACTGATCATACAGGGAGCGGACCGCCAAAATCAGACAGTCCGATACCCCATACTCTCTGAGCACTCCCCACAGGACTTCCCGAGGGACACGGTCAAATGCCTTCTCCAAGTCCACAAAACACATGTAGACTGGTTGGGCAAACTCCCATGCACCCTCAAGGACCCTGCCGAGAGTATAGAGCTGGTCCACAGTTCCACGACCAGGACGAAAACCACACTGTTCCTCCTGAATCCGAGGTTCGACTATCCGGCGTAGCCTCCTCTCCAGTACACCTGAATAGACCTTACCGGGAAGGCTGAGGAGTGTGATCCCACGATAGTTAGAACACACCCTCCGGTTCCCCTTCTTAAAGAGAGGAACCACCACCCCGGTCTGCCAATCCAGAGGTACCGCCCCCGATGTCCACGCGATGCTGCAGAGTCTTGTCAACCAAGACAGCCCCACAGCATCCAGAGCCTTAAGGAACTCAGGGCGGATCTCATCCACCCCCGGGGCCTTGCCACCGAGGAGCTTTTTAACTACCTCAGCAACCTCAGCCCCAGAAATAGAAGAGCCCACCACAGATTCCCCAGGCACTGCTTCCTCATAGGAAGACGTGTTGGTGGGATTGAGGAGGTCTTCGAAGTATTCCCTCCACCGATCCACAACATCCACAGTCGAGGTCAGCAGAACACCATCCTCACCATACACGGTGTTGATAGTGCACTGCTTCCCCTTCCTGAGGCGGCGGATGGTGTTCCAGAATCGCTTCGAAGCCGTCCGGAAGTCGTTTTCCATGGCCTCCCCGAACTCCTCCCATGTCTGAGTTTTTGCCTCCGCAACCGCTGAAGCCGCACACCGCTTGGCCTGTCGGTACCTGTCCGCTGCCTCAGGAGTCCTATGAGCCAAAAGAACCCGATAGGACTCCTTCTTCAGCTTGACGGCATCCCTCACCGCCTCCACCAACGGGTTCTAGGATTACCGCCACGACAGGCACCAACTACCTTGCGGCCACAGCTCCAATCAGCTGCCTCGACAATAGAGGTGCGGAACATGGTCCACTCGGACTCAATGTCCAGCACCTCCCTCGTGACATGTTCAAAGTTCTTCCGGAGGTGGGAATTGAAACTCTCTCTGACAGGAGACTCTGCCAGACGTTCCCAGCAAACCCTTACAATGCGTTTGGGCCTGCCAGGTCTGTCCGGCATCCTCCCCCACCATCGCAGCCAACTCACCACCAGGTGGTGATCGGTTGAAAGCTCCGCCCCTCTCTTCACCCGAGTGTCCAAAACATGAGGCCGCAAATCCGATGACACAACTACAATGTCGATCATGGAACTGCGGCCTAGGGCGTCCTGGTGCCAAGTGCACATATGGACACCCTTATGTTCGAACATGGTGTTCATTATGGACAATCTGTGACGGGCACAAAAGTCCAATAACAGAACACCACTCGGGTTCAGATCCGGGCGGCCATTATTCCCAATCACGCCTCTCCAGGTTTCACTGTCGCTGCCAACATGAGCATTGAAGTCCCCCAGTAGAACGAGGGAATCACCCGGGGGAGCACTCTCAAGTACTCCCTCGAGCGAATCCAAAAAGGGTGGGTACTCTGAGCTGCGGTTTGGCGCATAAGCGCAAACCACAGTCAGGACCCGTCCCCCCACCCGAAGGCGGTGGGAAACCACCCTCTCGTCCACCGGGTTGAACTCCAACGTGCAGGCTCTGAGCCGGGGGGCAACAAGAATTGCCACCCCAGCCCGTCGCCTCTCATTGCCGGCAACGCCAGAGTGGAAGAGAGTCCAGCCCCTCTCGAGAGAACTGGTTCCAGAGCCCTTGCTGTGCGTCGAAGTGAGTCCGACTATATCTAGCCGGAACTTCTCAACCTCGCGCACTAGCTCAGGCTCCTCCCCCCCAGCGAGGTGACGTTCCACGTCCCAAGAGCTAGCTTCTGTAGCCGAGGATCGGACCGCCAAGTGCCCTGCCGTCGGCTGCCGCCCAGCTCACAATGTACCCGACCTCTATGGCCCCTGCTATGGGTGGTGAGCCCATTGGAGGGGGGACCCACGTTGCCTCTTCGGGCTGTACCCGGCCGGGCCCCATGGGGACAGGCCCGGCCACCAGGCGCTCGCCATCGTGCCCCACCTCCGGGCCTGGCTCCAGAGGGGGGCCCCGGTGACCCGCGTCCGGGCGAGGGAAATCTGGGTCCTTTGAAAAACAAAACAAATGGAGAAATTAAAATGCCATCTTCCACAGAAGGAGACAACAGACATCACTTCTTATTTCTTTGCCTTAATTATCAGCTTCACCTTTTGACTTTATTTTGCTCACCTTTTCTCTCAAGGTAATTACAATAAAAATGGTAAAGTCATTAATTGTTAGACAAAGCAAGCAATCAGCATGCACTTTCGAGCAGGAGTTGACTGCCTTTACTAAAATATATCTTATCTTCCACTAATGAATCAATCAATCAATCAAAGTTTATTTATATAGCCCTAAATCATCCATTTCCATCCATTTTCTCCCGCTTATTCCCTTTTGGGGTCGCGGGGGGTGCTGGAGCCTATCTCAGCTACAATCAGGCGGAAGGCGGGGTACACCCTGGACAAGTCGCCACCTCATCGCAGGGCCAACGCAGATAGACAGACAACATTCACACACTAGGGCCAATTTAGTGTTGTCAATCAACCTATCCCCAGGTGCATGTCTTTGGAAGAGGGAGGGAGCCAGAGTACCCGGAGGGAACCCACGCAGTCACGGGGAGAACATGCAAACTCCACACAGAAAGATCCCGAGCGCAGGATCGAACCCAACACTACTCAGTTGTGAGGCAGACGCACTAACCCTTCTTCCAACGTGCTGCCAGCCCTAAATCACTAGTGTCTCAAAGGTCTGCACAAGCCACAACGACATCCTTGGCTCAGATCCCACATCAGGGCAAGAAAAAAACTCAACCCAATGAGATACAACCGGTGCAATGGATGTCAAGTGAATCTAGTTAATAGTGTGACAGTCCAGTCCATAGTGGGGCCAGCAGGAGATCATCTTGAGTGGAGACAAGTCAGCAGCACAGAGACGTCATCAACTGATGCACAGATGAGTGGTCCACCCCGGGTCCCAACTTTGAACAGCTAGCGTTTCATCTGTGGTCACCTAATAACCTCTCCAAGCAGGAGAGGGGGGCAGTGCAGAAAAGAGACAGCAGCTCAACTGGTCTAAAAGGGGGGTCTATTTAAAGGCTGGAGTATACAAATGAGTTTTAAGATGGGACTTAAATGCTTCTACTGAGGTAGCATCTCTAACTGTTACTGGTAGGGCATTCCAGAGTACTTGAGCCCGAAAAGAAAACACTCTATAGCCCGCAGACTTTTTTTGGGCTCTGGGAATCACTAATAAGCCGGACTTCTTTGAACGCAGATTTCTTGCCGGGACATATGGTTAGGGATGATGTTTGATAAGAAATTATCGAGTTCGAGCCTATTATCGAATCCTCTTATCAAACCGATTCCTTATCGATTCTCTTATCGAGTCCAGATAGGTTGTTGTATATGGAAAAAACACAATATTTCGTTTAACAAATCACTTCACATTCTCTACTGCTTGCTACTATAGTATTACCATATCTGAGTTATTGTTCAGAAATGTGGGGAAATAACTACAAATGTGCGCTACATTCGTTAACCGTGTTACAAAAAAGATCAATTAGACTGATACATAAAGTTGGATATAGAGAACATACAAACACTTTATTTATTGAGTCAAAAATATTAAAGTTCGATGATTTGGTAAAATTGCAAACAACTAAAATGATGTGGAATTAAATGATGGAATGGATTAAGTAAAGAAGTTAAACTTTGTACTGATATGATCCAGTTTAAGAGGTTGTTCAAATGAATAGTGCTTACAAAGTACAAAGAAGAAGAATTATGAGAAATACTTTCAACCTTATTGAAAATAAGATATTCTTCATCTCAGTATATTAATAATGACTGAATTAATTAATTACATATTACAAAACTGTTGTATATACTAATTCACAGATATTTTATTATAAAAAGGTCAGTAAATGATGTATATATTTGTATGAAGTGGGAAAGGGGTAGGATTAAATAAGCTTTACTTCTTCCTACTCCTGTAAAGTGAAATGATATGAAACTGTGATGTATTATGATGTGGTCGGATCATGTTTTGTTTAGTTCTGTTCTGTTAGTTTTGGACTTCATTAGTTGTTTTGTGCACTTACGGGGTTTGTTTTAGTCACCATGGTTACTTATGATTTTCACCTGCCTTGTACGCGCGCACCTATTGCTCATCAGAGACTCTATTTAAGCCTGCCTTTTCCGGCCACTCGTCGTGGCTTCATTGTTTGCATTTGCAACAGTTACGTTGGCATTCTGGTTTTCGAGCTCATGATTCCTGTGCTAAAGTTACCTTACCTTCTAGTATTCCTGTGCTAAGTAAGTTTTTGCTTTAGCTTCTCGTGCGAACGGCACGCTTTCCTTTTGTTTCGTTTCTGTCTGTTGTAATGTGTATGATTTATTAGAAATAAATCAAGGTTCAAGGGTTTTATTCGTCACATGCAGAGTACACCACAGTGAAATGCTTTTTTCCATGCTCTTCAGATATTGCGTACAGTGGTATCCAAACATTAGTTGCTGAATCTAATACACTAAATACAAAAAATACAACAATTTGAATAGCTCTGATGTACATTAATTACAAGACAATAAGTTGCACAATAAGTCCCAGTAGTTATGGTAGAAGTATCAGTACAAGTAAAAGTACAGTAGTCACATACAGTACCAGTGCAATATCAAATAGTATATACAGTATAGGAAATAATAAATATTAAGGTGTCTACAGTTCTTTTAGTAGTTGAGTAGTGACAGTAGTATGAACAGAGGTAATGGAACAGTATGACTTCTTTATACTCTTGTTTTTACATTATTTACAGTCTTTGAATGAAGAGTATTGTAGTCCGGTAATTACAGTGGTAAGTAAAGTGATTCTTGTGCGTGCGGTTTTGTGCAATTGTGATAAGTGTTAATCAGCGATGCAGTTGAGCAGTCTGATGGCTTGGGGATAGAAGCTCCTCCTGAGTCTCTCCGTGTTGGCCATGAGACTCCAGTAGCGCTTGCCTGACTGAAGCAGTGAAAAGAGGCAGTTGCTTGGGTGACTAGAGTCCCTCACTATCCTCTTGGCCTTAGATCTACACCGTCTGGTGTAGATGTTGCAGATGGTTGGGAGCACACCTCGGATGGTGCGCTCGGCTGATCTGGCCACTCTCTGCAGTCTGTTGCGGTCGTGTGCGGTGCTATTCCCAAACCAGAAGGTGATGTTTCCAGTCATGACACTCTCTGTTGTGCATGAGTAGAAGTTTCTGAGGATCTTGTGGTTTAGTTTGAACTTCCTGAGTCTCCTGAGGAAGTAGAGACGCTGTTGTGCCTTTTTCACCACGTTGTCTGTGTGTGTGGTCCAGGACAGGTCTTCTGATATTGTCACTTTGAGGTATTTGAAGTTGGTCACTCTCTCGACCGGCGTCCCGCCTATGCTGAGTGGACTGTAGTTCCTTGCCCCCCGTCTCCTAAAATCCACTATGATCTCCTTGGTCTTGCTGACGTTCAGGACGAGGTGGTTCTCCTGACACCATAGTGCCAGGTTCTTCACTTCACTCAGGTAGGCCGTCTCATCGTTACCGGAGATCAGGCCCACCACAGCTGTGTCGTCAGCAAATTTCACAATGGAGTTTGTGGTGTTTTCAGCCACACAGTCATGTGTGTAGAGTGAATAGAGGAGGGGGCTCAGAACACAGCCCTGGGGGGCACCGGTGTTGAGGATGATGGTTGATGAGCTGCAGTTCCCTGCTCTCACCACTTGTGTCAGGAAATCCAGGACCCACTGACAGAGGGTCCTGGATCTCCTACCTGCACGCTTTCGTCCGGAGCCGTCAGTTTTGCATCCCGGGAGAACACTGCACCCCACCGTGACAAATGACTGAGCTACGTGACGTCATTTCTTGTGATGTCTCACAGGGCATTTCTTGTCGGGACGGGATTCGTTCCCAGCGATTCGAATAAAGAACCAACTCTTTTTCTTTACTATAGTGGTCTCGATAACGGGTACCGGTTCTCAAAAAGGGATTCGAGTCCGACATCGGTTTCGAGCATCATCCCTACATATGGTACAATACTATCAGCAAGATATAATGGAGCTAGACCGTTTAGTATTTTATACGTAAGTAGTAAAACCTTAGTCACATCTTAAGTGCACAGGAAGCCAGTGCAGGTGAGCCAGTATAGGTGAAATATGATCTAACTTTAATGCAAAATAGTCTGGAGCTACAAAACATAACACAGTTTATGAAATATGAAAAGTTGAATTACTTTTGAATTGTTATCGGCTTCGACAACAGAGGTGCAATGTGGATGTGCAATAGATGCCAGCGAGTGTGGCTGTGTGATAGTACGTTGGTTAAACCTCACTCCTCAGCAGCGCTTTAAGAGCTGCGCTGACAGTGAGTCGGCAGCCTTTTACCTCGCTAGCTTGAGCATGCTTGACTTACCTTGCTGGTTTGAGCGTGGCGTGTTGCGCAGAATTACCACAGTTCAACTGAGTGCTTGTTTTGAAAATATCATTCCTTTTTTTATTTGCTCATTTCGTGCTACATAAATAAGTCAACGTTGGATAAGCAATCTGTCAATGCCATTTTAATCAAATTGTTCCTAATTTTTCCCAATATTTGTTTACCATCTGAATTTCATTATCTTAGGCCAGTTTATCGCCGTGACAAGGCGGTATTAAATCTACCTCTAATGCGCTCCAGAGTCAAGCACGTCACTGATATTAGAAACCCATCCCGACCTCTTTTTCATTGAGGCATTTTAAAAAACATAAATTACTTTATCATTATCAAACTAAAACAGGTTACTTTATATGCACACTCAGTAACTTGCCTATTTCTATATACAGTTTCTATATACCCCCTTAATAGTCATTAATGTATTTTCCAAGTGAACTGTGTGGTGATAAACTTTATCCATCCATCCATTTTCTACCGCTTATTCCCTTTGGGGTCGCGGGGGGCGCTGGAGCCTATCTCAGCTACAATCGGGCGGAAGGCGGGGTACACCCTGGACAAGTCGCCACCTCATCGCAGGGCCAACACAGATAGACAGACAACATTCACACTCACATTCACACACTAGGGCCAATTTAGTGTTGCCAATCAACTTATCCCCAGGTGCATGTCTTTGGAAGTGGGAGGAAGCCGGAGTACCCGGAGGGAACCCACGCAGTCACGGGGAGAACATGCAAACTCCACACAGAAAGATCCCGAGTTATTAATTATGACATTTTTAGCGGGAGTGATAGATTATTGACACCATTTTAACTAAACCATTTAAAAAACTAGTCTACATGTGCTTTGTGGACTTGGAGAAGGCATTCGACCGTGTACCCCGGGAAGTCCTGTGGGGAGTGCTCAGAGAGTATGGGGTAACGGACTGTCTGATTGTGGCAGTTCGCTCCCTGTATAATCAGTGTCAGAGCTTGGTCCGCATTGCCGGCAGTAAGTTGGACACGTTTCCAGTGAGGGTTGGACTCCGCCAAGGCTGCCCTTTGTCACCGATTCTGTTCATAACCTTTATGGACAGAATTTCTAGTCGCAGTCAGGGCGTTGAGGGGATCTGGTTTGGTGGCTGCAGGATTAGGTCTCTGCTATTTGCAGATGATGTGGTCCTGATGGCTTCCTCCGGCCAAGATCTTCAGCTCTCACTGGATCGGTTCGCAGCCGAGTGTGAAGCAACTGGGATGGGAATCAGCACCTCCAAGTCCGAGTCCATGGTTCTCTCCCGGAAAAGGGTGGAGTGCCATTTCCGGGTTGGGGAGGAGATCTTGCCCCAAGTGGAGGAGTTCAAGTACCTCGGAGTCTTGTTCACGAGTGGGGGAAGAGTGGATCGTGAGATCGACAGGCGGATCGGTGCGGCGTCTTCAGTAATGCGGACGCTGTATCGATCCGTGGTAAAGAAGGAGCTGAGCCGGAAGGCAAAGCTCTCGATTTACCGGTCCATCTACGTTCCCATCCTCACCTATGGTCATGAGCTTTGGGTCATGACCGAAAGGACAAGATCACGGGTACAAGCGGCCGAAATGAGTTTCCTCCGCCGAGTGGCGGGGCTCTCCCTTAGAGATAGGGTGAGAAGCTCTGTCATTCGGGGGGAGCTCAAAGTAAAGCCGCTGCTCCTCCACATCGAGAGGAGCCAGGTGAGGTGGTTCGGGCATCTGGTCAGGATGCCACCCGAACGCCTCCCTAGGAAGGTGTTTCGGGCACGACCGACCGGTAGGAGACCACGGGGAAGACCCAGGACACGCTGGGAAGACTATCTCTCCCGGCTGGCCTGGGAACGCCTCGGGATCCCCCGGGAGGAGCTGGACGAAGTGGCTGGGGAGAGGGAAGTCTGGGCTTCCCTGCTTAAGCTGCTGCCCACGCGACCCGACCTCGGATAAGCGGAAGAAGATGGATGGATGGATGGCATTTCAAAAGCTCTTAGATGTGAGCAAAATGTTGCATGCTTTGTGTTTGTGCTTTTTTTACTGCAGTTTTTCCAATTATATATTTAATTTTTAGAAGAGTGTATCATCCCAGCTTTATTTTTTTATATTCATGCATATGTAGACGGATAATAGTTCTCAATATTTTCCTTTCCAAACTAATGGAACAGTGGAGACAACCTCATAATGTATTGTAACTCGTGTACATTTTTATGTGCTTTAACGCCCTCTGCTGGCCTTTTTTTCCAACATAAAACCTGAGAAAATGGGGACAAACCTAATGTATTCAATATTGCATTAATGTTTATAGTATTTTGGTGTTTTTTTACCAATGTAAAGTACCTTTGAGAACCCTTAAGCTTTCTACCAATAACATGTCAATTATTAGCAGTAAAAGTAATAATGTCATTTTAATACATGTGTAGAGACAGATTAGTCGCAATAGTAATATCACTGACCATTTTGGTGTACAGTTTATTCTCATCACCCAAATTAAAACAAAAAAGATTTTCTGCGTTCATTTGTTTGAACCTATGAATTTATGGTCAAAGCGTACTACCTACATTATTAAATGTGCTCAAAATTTTCCAAAAAGACTTTTACTGAGATTGTTTAACCAAGTTTTTTTTTTTTTTTAACCCCAACACATTCAAAATGATTTCCTTAGTAGAAGAAACAGTCAGTACGTGTCCACGCACTAAATTAGGCCGACTTCTCAAATAGTTCAGCTCTAAATAAGCCTCTTACAGCTCATGGAAACACCTTAATCCGATAGTGTTCGGTTTTTGAAAAGTCAGATTTACACACCTGGTTAATGCGATTGGAAACCAGATCTCTCGAAAGGGGGTGTGTGCGGCAGGAGAGGACCCTTGGTATCACGCATGCGCCAGTCTCAACGCACGGGATACAACCCGGAAGCATATACCATTCAATAAAAACGTCGGCAACAACTGTAATGAAGATGAGACTGTTTATTTTCTTCACAAATTAAATAACAAAGCATTTTGAAGTGCATCGATTGTAGAAAAAAAGAAACGAGATGTATTTATTTATTTAATAGAGCGTACACAAACCTCATCATGCTGCATTTGTGCAAGCCAAGTGATTCACTTTCCGCACAACTGCCAAGTTAGTCCAGAACAATAACAACCTTCCTCTGGATATCAGTCGGGGCACGAATGATTATTTGATATTCAAAAGTTTTGTTTCCATGATTTTCGTCCAAAAATCCCTCCGAAAGAACTCTTCCGCCGGTCTTCCATCGCATCAGACCTGCATTTGCCCAGATTAGTGTTGTCCCGATACCAATATTTTGGTACCGGTACCAAAATTATTTCGATACTTTTCGGTACTTTTCTAAATAAAGGGGACCACAAAAAATGGCATTATTGGCGTTATTTTAACAAAAAATCTTATGGTACGTTAAACAAATGTTTCTTATAGCAGGTTTGTCCTTAAATAAAATAGTGAACATACAAGACAACTTGTCTTTTAGTAATAAGTAAACAAACAAAGGCTCCTAATTAGTCTGCTGACGTATGCAGTAACATATTGTGTCATTTTCCATTCTATTATTTTGTGAAATTATTAAGGACAAATGGTAGAAAATTAATTATTAATCTACTTGGTTAATAACTGTTAATAACTAATTAATTAATTAATTATTAATCAATAATTAATGTATTATTGTTATTATTAATTATTAATTAATTAATAGCTGTTAATATCTGCTTATTTTCTCTTTTAACGTGTTCTGTCTACACTTTTGTTAAAATGTAATAATCATTTATTCTTCTCTTGTTTGGATGCTTTACATTAGTTTTGGATGATACCACAAATTTGGGTATAAATCCGATACCAAGTCGTTACAGGATCATACATTGGTCATATTCAAAGTCCTCATGTGTCCAGGGACATATTTCCTGAGTTTATAAACATAAAATAATATTTTTTTTAAACGAAAGAAGATGTTGTGATAAATATTGACGTAATCATAGTAGTATCGACTAAATACGCTCCTGTACTTGGTATCATTACAGTGGATGTCAGGTGTAGATCCACCAATGGCGTTTGTTTACATGTTGACGCCGGTGAGCTATGGTGTGTAGTGAAGCATGTTTAGCTATTCCTCGTCCTGCAGGGATGATACTTGTAAGAAACTTACTTTATTTGTCGCCAAGGATGTGAGGATTTGTGATTTACACTGCCTGGCCATTTCACAGTCACACCCATAAAGCAATATTTATAGTCACACACTGCCTTTATCACATCCACGGGAGGAAGGGATGAAGTTTTTCGGTAAATAGACTCACAGTTTACGCGCCAAATGGCAGCTCAGAGTACCCACCCTTTTTGGATTCACTCGAGGGAGTACTGGAGAGTGCTCCCCCGGGTGATTCCCTCGTTCTACTGGGGGACTTCAACGCTCATGTTGGCAGCGACAGTGAAACCTGGAGAGGTGTGATTGGGAAGAATGGCCGCCCGGATCTGAACCCGAGTGGTGTTCTGTTATTGGACTTTTGTGCTCGTCACAGATTGTCAATAACAAACACCATGTTCAAACATAAGGGTGTCCATATGTGCACTTGGCACCAGGACACCCTAGGCCGCAGTTCCATGATCGACTTTGTAGTTGTGTCATCGGATTTGCGGTCTCATGTTTTGGACACTCGGGTGAAGAGAGGGGCGGAGCTTTCTACCGATCACCACCTGGTGGTGAGTTGGCTGCGATGGTGGGGGAGGATGCCGGACAGACCTGGCAGGCCCAAACGCATTGTGAGGGTTTGCTGGGAACGCCTGGCAGAGTCTCCTGTCAGAGAGAGTTTCAATTCCCACCTCCGGAAGAACTTTGAACATGTCACGAGGGAGGCGCTGGACATTGAGTCCGAGTGGACGATGTTCCGTACCTCTGTTGTCGAGGCGGCCGATTGGAGCTGTGGCCGCAAGGTAGTTGGTGCCTGTCGTGGCGGTAATCCTAGAGCCCGTTGGTGGACGCCGGCGGTGAGGGATGCCGTCAGGCTGAAGAAGGAGTCCTATCGGGTTCTTTTGGCTCATGGGACTCCTGAGGCAGCAGACAGGTACCGACAGGCCAAGCGGTGTGCGGCTTCAGCGGTCGCGGAGGCAAAAACTCGGACATGGGAGGAGTTCGGGGAGGCCATGGAAAAAGACTTCCGGACGGCTTCGAAGCAATTCTGGACCACCATCCGCCGCCTCAGGAAGGGGAAGCAGTGCAGTGTCAACACCGTGTATGGTGGGGATGGTGCTCTGCTAACCTCGACTGCGGATGTTGTGGATCGGTGGAGGGAATACTTCGAAGACCTCCTCAATCCTACCAGCACGTCTTCCTATGAGGAAGCAGGGCCTGGGGAATCTGTGGTGGGCTCTCCTATTTCTGGGGCTGAGGTTGCCGAGGTTGTTAAAAAGCTCCTCGGTGGCAAGGCCCCGGGGGTGGATGAGATCCGCCCGGAGTTCCTTAAGGCTCTGGATGTTGTGGGGCTGTCTTGGTTGACAAGACTCTGCAACATCGCGTGGACATCGGGGGCGGTACCTCTGGATTGGCAGACCGGGGTGGTGGTTCCTCTCTTTAAGAAGGGGAACCGGAGGGTGTGTTCCAACTATCGTGGGATCACACTCCTCAGCCTTCCCGGTAAGGTCTATTCAGGTGTACTGGAGAGGAGGCTACGCCGGATAGTCGAACCTCGGATTCAGGAGGAACAGTGTGGTTTTCGTCCTGGTCGTGGAACTGTGGACCAGCTCTATACTCTCGGCAGGGTCCTTGAGGGTGCATGGGAGTTTGCCCAACCAGTCCACATGTGCTTTGTGGACTTGGAGAAGGCATTCGACCGTTTACCCCGGGAAGTCCTGTGGGGAGTGCTAAAAGAGTATGGGGTAACGGACTGTCTTATTGTGGCAGTTCGCTCCCTGTATAATCAGTGCCAGAGCTTGGTCCGCATTGCCGGCAGTAAGTCGGACACGTTTCCAGTGAGGGTTGGACTCCGCCAAGGCTGCCCTTTGTCACCGATTCTGTTCATAACCTTTATGGACAGAATTTCTAGACGCAGTCAGGGCGTTGAGGGGATCTGGTTTGGTGGCTGCAGGATTAGGTCTCTGCTATTTGCAGATGATGTGGTCCTGATGGCTTCCTCTGGCCAAGATCTTCAGCTCTCGCTGGATCGGTTCGCAGCCGAGTGTGAAGCGACTGGGATGGGAATCAGCACCTCCAAGTCCGAGTCCATGGTTCTCTCCCGGAAAAGGGTGAAGTGCCATCTCCGGGTTGGGGAGGAGATCTTGCCCCAAGTGGAGGAGTTCAAGTACCTCGGAGTCTTGTTCACGAGTGGGGGAAGAGTGGATCGTGAGATCGACAGGCGGATCGGTGCGGCATCTTCAGTAATGCGGACGCTGTATCGATCCGTTGTGGTGAAGAAGGAGCTGAGCCGGAAAGCAAAGCTCTCGATTTACCGGTCGATCTACGTTCCCATCCTCACCTATGGTCATGAGCTTTGGGTCATGACCGAAAGGACAAGATCACGGGTACAAGCGGCCGAAATGAGTTTTCTCCGCCGAGTGGCGGGGCTCTCCCTTAGAGATAGGGTGAGAAGCTCTGTCATCCGGGGGGAGCTCAAAGTAAAGCCGCTGCTCCTCCACATCGAGAGGAGCCAGGTGAGGTGGTTCGGGCATCTGGTCAGGATGCCACCCGAACGCCTCCCTAGGAAGGTGTTTAGGGCACGTCCGACCGGTAGGAGGCCACGGGGAAGACCCAGGACACGCTGGGAAGACTATCTCTCCCGGCTGGCCTGGGAACGCCTCGGGATCCCCCGGGAGGAGCTGGACGAAGTGGCTGGGGAGAGGGAAGTCTGGGCTTCCCTGCTTAAGCTGCTGCCCCCGCGACCCGACCTCGGATAAGCGGAAGAAGATGGATGGATGGATGGACTCACAGCTGACCCGGACATTTAAAAGTTCTCTTGCCATCTGAGAAATGTTGTATCCAAAATAGCTGCAATCGCCCATTGACTTCTCTTAAGGTATTGATTTGTGATTTCCAAAAACGCCTGTACATGTAGAATAAGGAGAAACACAGGCATGTCTGGATCATCCGCCTCCATCTTTGTTATGGCGCGTTCTTTCTTTTCCGACAGACTACGAATTTCAGGGCAACTATTCTCTCAAACGTGCCGTGATTGTACAGTATTTAACGCCCACTACGACCAGCGTGCCAACCCAGCCACACGTTGTACGAGGCTTCTGCTTGCTCATGTAAGTGACAGCAAGGCATACTTAGTCAACAACCACACATGTTACACTGACGGTGGCGGTATAAAAAACTTTAACACTCTTACTAATAATGCGCCACACTGTGAACCCACACCAAACAAGAATGACAAACACATTTCGGGAGAACATCTGCACCGTAACACAACATAAACACAACAGAACAAATACCCAGAATCCCATGCGGCCCTAACTCTTCCGGGCTACATTATACACCCCCGCTACCAAACCCCGCCCACCTCAACCGACGCACGAGGGGGGGGGGTTGATGTGTGAGGGAGCAGTTTTCTGCGAGAGGCATTGAAATCCGGAAGTCTCCCGGGAAAATCGGGGGGGTCGGCAAGTATGCAGCTGAGCCGCATCAGAGTGATCAAAGAGCCGCATGCAGCTCCGGAGCCGCGGGTTGCCGACCCCTGGCCTATGTAAATTAACGTCCTCAAAAATATTGCTATGAATTAAAATTAAAATACATTGGTGAAAAAGTGAATTTTGTGTCTTTGCCTTGATCTTTTTTACATTGTTGAAATCAATTGTTAGCAAAGCCTGAACGACCACCTCTGTGTGTCTCCAAAGTATCCACATATTGTAGAAATGTTTGTACGCAAAGCATGAAGTAGGCCTGGGCCGATAACAAATTTTGCTTGACAATATATCTACCAACAGATTATTGTCGATAAAAGATATTATTGATTATGAGACCAAATTAACCATTAATTTAATGATAATACATAATAATAACACATGTATATAATTTCAAATGCAATAAACTTATATTTATGGTGTATTTTAAAGTTGCAATTAAAATTAAAACATTTAAATCTCCAATTTTAATAAAACAAACACATAATAACAATAAAATATACTTTGTTAGCAAATAATATATTTTTAAAAGCAATAACATATTTTAAGGAGGGAATGGGAGGGCTCAAATATACACAATGATGACGATAAATAAACTAACTAAATGATGTATTGACAAACAAAGTTGCCCTTAAATATTGAACATGTAGGCAGAAGTAGAGTTGTACATTACTTAACGTAATGTACTTAATCAAGTTCGGACATTTTAAACAAAAGTGCAGAGTAACAATAAACAGATATATTAACAGGTCATATGCTAAACAAAATTAATTTTGGCGTATTCCGAGTGAGAAACACCAACATGAGATGACACACTTTTAAAAATGTTAGTTTTATAACAGTATTTAATGGCAGCATGTCTTTGGCGATGTATTCAACCCCACTTTCTGTAAGTACACACTATTTTGCACTGTTTTGTTTACACTGACCTGTCACCTGGCTTCTTCACCAAACGTGAAATGATTGTCAAGTGAGTTTGGACTGTTGAGTGGTTGTATTTCAAGTGGGTGTTGTTGTAGTCGCGCACATTCGGCAAACTGGCTCCTCGGTCTTGATCTTGTTCCAAAGGTTTAAACTGAAATATTCCCACACTGGTGCGGTATCGTTTGGTTTTGTGAACATTTTGTCCATGGTTTGATTGATTGATTGAGTGAGACTTTTATTAGTAGGTTGCACAGTGAAGTACATATTCTGTACAATTGACCACTAAATGGTAACACCCGAATAAGTTTTTCAACTTGTTTAAGTCAGGGTCCACTTAAATTGATTCATGATAAAGATATATACCAGCATATATATGGGGGGGTTACCCACATATGCGGTCCTCTCCAAGGTTTCTCATAGTCATTCACATCGACGTCCCACTGGGGTGAGTTTTTCCTTGCCCGTATGTGGGCTTTGTACCGAGGATGTCGTTGTGGCTTGTGCAGCCCTTTGAGACACTTGTGATTTAGGGCTATATAAATAAAGATTGATTGATTGATTGATTGATTGATATACTATCATCATAATACAGTCATCACACAAGATAATTATCAGGGTGTATACATTGAATTATTTACATTATTTACAATTCGGGGTGTGGAGGGGGGGAGGCGTTAGGTTTGGTTGTTATTGAAACAGTGTACATCTGACTTGGTAGGATATGTACAGCAAGTAGTGGACATAGAGAGAGAGAGAGAGAGAGAGAGAGAGAGAGAGAGAGAGAGATCAGAAGGCATAAGAAAAATATCTGCATTTGATTGTTTACATTTGATTATTAACAATCCGGGGAGGGTGTTAGTTTAGGGTTGAAGTTGTCTGGAGGTGTACTTTTATTGCGGTTTTGAAGGAGGATAGAGATGCCCTTTCTTTTATACCTGTTGGGAGCGCATTCCACATTGATGTGGCATAGAAAGAGAATGAGTTAAGACCTTTGTTAGATCGGAATCTGGGTTTAACGTGGTTAGTGGAGCTCCCCCTGGTGTTGTGGTTATGGCGGTCATTTACGTTATGGAAGTAGTTTGACATGTACTTCGGTATCAAGGAGATGTAGCGGATTTTATAGACTAGGCTCAGTGCAAGTTGTTTCTCTCTGTCCTCCACCCTGAGCCAGCCCACTTTGGAGAAGTGGGTAGGAGTGAGGTGGGATCTGGGGTGGAGGTCTAGAAGTAAACTGACTAGGTTGTTCTGGGATGTTTGGAGTCTAGATTTGAGGGTTTTGGAGGTGCTAGGGTACCAGGAGGTGCATGCGTAATCGAAAAAGGGTTCAACGAGAGTTCCCGCTAGAATCCTCATGGTGCTTTTGTTGACCAGAGAGGAGATTCTATAGAGAAATCTTGTTCGTTGGTTGACCTTTTTGATTACCTTGGTTGCCATTTTATCACAGGAAAGATTAGCCTCTAGAATGAAACCTAGGTGGGTGACCGCATCCTTCCTGGTGATAACAATGTCACCCACTTTTATAGTGAAGTCATTGACTTTCTTAAGGTTGATGTGGGACCCAAACAGGATGGATTCTGTTTTAGCTGCTAAATGCTAACTAGTTGCACCAGCGGCTCCACGTCACTTCACAAAGAGTCAAAGACATTTAATGAGGGCAAGATAATTCACCCCTTTCTGTTCATCCCGCTATGGTACAAACGCGTGTAGCTGCACAAAGCAACGAAAAGTGTGAATGCTCTTCAAGCATGCAAGTGGCGATTTATCGACACTGGAAAACTTACTGACATTATTTTTCATTTATCGCTGGTTAATTGAATTATCGAATATTGATCCCAGGCCTAGCAGGAAGTAGGCGTGACAGACACAGCTCATTTCCACGTCAAGTTCAGTCCTGATACATCTCATCTTTGAGG
This sequence comes from Nerophis lumbriciformis, assembly GCF_033978685.3. NCBI lineage: Eukaryota > Metazoa > Chordata > Actinopteri > Syngnathiformes > Syngnathidae > Nerophis > Nerophis lumbriciformis. The sequence continues at coordinate 25,141,525 of NC_084579.2, forward strand.
TGAGAAAAGGGTATATCCTGGCGTACACAAGCTTAATACATGAGGCCCCAGGTGCGTATGACTATGGGAAGCAGAGTAAGGCTGAAACGACGCGTCGACGTAGTCGACGTCATCGGTTACGTAAATACGTCGACGCCATTTTTGTGTGTCGACGCGTCGCATATTCACGTCACACTACCGTCATGGCTTAGCGCAAAGCAGACGATGCGAGCGGTGCGAGCGAGAGGAAAAAAGCACGCCAAAAGTCGTCAAAAGTGTGGGAGTATTTCAATAAACGGCCTAATGATGTTGTTGTATGCACACTGTGTCGAGCGGAAATGGCCTATCATAGCAGTACAACGGCTATGAACGAGCATTTGAAAAGAAAACACCCAACAGCGTTCTTGCCATCACCATCAACTAGTCAATCGTCCGCGTGAGTATACGTTGTCATCATTACACAAAAACATGAATGTGTCATTTGTATCTGCGTTGTAAATTCATAAAATAAAGCACCGTTTCGCTCTGAGAGGCGCGTTTGGCGTGCCTGTTCAGTGTTTACAATGACGCGCTCCTCTTTAACGCTAACGTTAATTAGTTGTGCAAATACCTTTTACTACATTAACAGTTACATACTGTATACTATGTACAAACGAACAATTAACTTTCACTTTAATCATACTATCAGTGTTGTGTTATTAAACCAATTTAACAAGATAATGTGTGTAGTTTAATTAACCTTTTGTAATAAAGTAAGCTGTATTTGGGTATATTTAAAATTAAAATTAAATGTTGTCTCTTATATTGCAGCAAACGACAAAGCAGTGTCCAGGATTTTATCCCAAAGAGACATGGGACTGAATGCACACCCCAAGTGGCCGCGAACCTGACTGATGGTGTCCTGGAAATGATGGTCATAGACAGGAGGCCATTAAATATGGTAGAAGGGGAAGGCTTTCAAAAAATTATCAAACGGTTTCACTCTGGCTACACATTACCATCAAGTACCCACTTCACTAAGCTTATGGAGCAAAAATACACCAAGAAAATGAATGAAGTCAAAGCAATCCTGAAAAATGTGAAAGGAAAACTGACACCCACAACTGATGCATGGACAAGTATGGCCACTGAAGCTTACCTTGGTGTCACCATTCACTTTGTTAATGATGAGTGGGAGCTTACCTCAATTAACTTGACAACAATGCCCCTCAATGAAAAGCACACTGCAGAATACATTGCCTCTTGGATTGAGGATGTTGTCAATAAGTTTGAAATAAACATAAAACAAGCACAAGTTATTGTACATGACAATGCTGCAAATGTTGTTGCAGCTTTAAGAGTTCTTGAGGAAAGACATGGTGTTTCATCCCTCAGATGTGCTGGCCATACTCTACAGCTTGTAGTTAACTATGCTCTAAAGGACAACCACATCAGCAGAGCTTTAGGAGCAGCAAGAAGTTTGGTCGAGCACTTCAGAAAAAGTGAGCTGGCCAGTACAAAACTAAAGGTTAAGCAAAAACAAATGGGTTCTCCAGACCACAGCCTCATACAAGATGTGTCTGTGAGATGGAACAGTTCCTTTTACATGATTAGTCGCCTGCTTGAGCAGAGGTGGCCAATAACAGCAACTCTGTCAGATCCGGAGGTTACTCAAAGAGGGAAGCATTTTCTGGATCTTAAGGCTGACCAGTGGAGCTTGCTTGAAGAACTTGAACAAGTTCTGAAACCTTTAGAATGTGCAACTGTGTACCTGAGTGGAGAATCTTATGTAACAGTTTCCGCTGTCCCTCTGCTGGTGAAAGGCCTTCGGAAGGCTACACAAACAGCTTTTGAAAATGCATCAATCAAGTGTTTCCAGGTCACTGCTGCACGTGAGATAACATACAGGTGGGAAGCCGAGACCACATTCAAAGATGATGGACCAAATGTGTGCATATTAGCAGTTGCACTTGACCCACGATTCAGGAAGCTGAAATTCCTGACTGCAGATGAGTGTTTAAAAGTTCAATACAAGCTGCATGCAATAGTTCTGGAGGAGAAAAGAAGGGAAAAGGAGACAAACGCTCAACAGGGCACAGCAATGCAAGTGGAAAGACCAGATGCTGACAGGCGGCCTGTATCTTTACTAGACACACTTCTTGGCTCAGATTCAGATGAACTCAGCAACAATGAGGAAGACAACAATGACAGTAATGATGCTGAAATGGTCAGAAACGAGTTACCGTATTTTCCGCACTATAAGGCGCACCTAAAAACCACAAATTTTCTCAAAAGCTAACAGTGCGCCTTATAACCCGGTGCGCTTTATTACGATTAATTTTCATAAAGTTTCGATCTCGCAACTTCGGTAAACAGCCGCCATCTTTTTTCCCGGTAGAACAGGAAGCGCTTCTTCTTCTACGCAAGCAACCGCCAAGGAAAGCACCCGCCCCCATAGAACAGGAAGCGCTTCACCCGCCCCCGGAAGAAGAAGAAAAAACGCGCGGATATCACCGTACGTTTCATTTCCTGTTTACATCTGTAAAGACCACAAAATGGCTCCTACTACGCGACAAGGATCCGGTTCATAAAAAGACGCAATCTCTCCATCCGCACACGGATTACTACCGTATTTCACAGCAACTGATATTCCTGTGAACTGCACTGTGGAACGGGAGCACGTACGGTGAATATTCGCACCACAGGGAATGAGGAGTCATCCTTCACTGTGGTTCTAGCTTGCCATGCTAACTTCCACCCATCCAAAAGAGACCTTTCCAGCCGGCGTCATCATAAAAGCTAACTCGAAGGGATGGATGGATGAAGAAAAGATGAGCGAGTGGTTAAGGGAAGTTTACGCGAAGAGGCCGGGTGGCTTTTTTCACACAGCTCCGAAGGCGAACACACCTTCACTAAGACGGGCAGATAGCGCCGGTCGACATACGCCAACATCTGCCAGTGGATCGTAAATGCCTGGGCAGATAGTTTCGGTCACAACTGTGGTCCGAGCTTTCCGGAAGGCAGGATTCACAGAACTGCTGCACAACAACAGCGACACTGAATCCGATGACTTCGACGAGGCGGAGCCGGCCATTTTTGGATCCCACGCTTGCGCAACTTTTCAATTCGGACACCGAAGACGAAGAATTCGAAGGATTTACGAATGAAGAATAACTTCAGAAGGTGAGCGCTATGTTTATTTTGTGTGTTGTGACATTAACGTTCGAGCAACATTATGTTGCTATTTATTGCTCTACACCATTTTGAATTTTACTATGTTTGTGATTGCACATTTGCGTACATTTTGGGACAGAGTTGTTAGAACGCTGGTTTTCAATATATTATTAAAGTTTGACTGAACTATCTGACTGTTTTTTTGACATTCACTTTAGCGCAGCGTTTTTTTGACATTCACTTTAGCGCAGCGTAGGCGCGGCTTTTAGTCCGGGGCGGCTTATTGGTGGACAAAATTATGAAATATGTAATTCATAGAAGGTGCGGCTAATAATCCGGTGCGCCTTATAGTGCGGAAAATACGGTAGTGTCTTATTTTGGAGAATCCCCCATTTCCAAGGATGAAAACCCATTAAAATGGTGGAAAGAACATCAGGCAAGGTTTCCAAATCTGGCAATGCTGGCTCGGTCTTACCTCTCAGTTCCAGCCACATCGACCCCTTCTGAGCGCCTATTTTCAGCTGCTGGGAATATTGTAAACAAGAAAAGAACCAGCCTCACCCCAGAGCATGTAGACATGCTAACCTTTCTTCATTACAACTGTTAGTCACTCACTGGAATGAGTAGAATTGGTTATTGTGTACTGTGTTGGACTGGATGTTTATTTTGCACATTTTAAAAGCAATACTTAATGTTTACAGTGCTCCAGAATATTTAGATTGGCACAAATGTTTACATTGTTACAGAATGTTTTGTCATGTTGTTGTCAATGTTGACTGAGTGGCCATACTTTTTTTTTTTTTGTAAATAAAAGCCATGCCTTTTGAAAAAACTGGCCTACATTTATTTTTTCATCTTCATTTTAAATAAATTTAAAAAATCGGTAAAAGGAAAAATAATCTATAGATTAATCGAAAAAATAATCTATAGATTTATCGGTTAATCAGAAAAAATTATCTATAGATTAATCGATAAAATAATCTATAGATTAATCGATTAATCGGGAAAAAATCTATAGATTAATAGATAGAAAAATAATCGTTAGCTGCAGCCTTAAAGCAGAGTTACGACGCCGTCTACTGACAGGCTACATTAAAGTAAAGTAAAGTACCAATGATTGTCACACACACACTAGGTGTGGCGAAATTATTCTCTGCATTTGACCCATCACCTTTGATCACCCCCTGGGAGGTGAGGGGAGCAGTGAGCAGCAGCGGTGGCATGCCTGGGAATCATTTTTGGTGATTTAACCCCCAATTCCAAACCCTTGATGCTGAGTGCCAAGCAGGGAGGTAATGGGTCCCATTTTTATAGTCTTTAGTAGTCTTTTGTTGAGTCCCACAAAATGTTTTTACTGTACAGTTTGTTTGATTGTAACGTGCATCTTAGTTGTGGTTTTAATTACCAAAGTTAGAGCTTGTTGAAATCAGTATTTAAAATCGCAAACGCTAATAGGTAGCAAGTCCATGGCATATATATAGCATTGAGCTAGCTTGAAACGGTGCTTTTTATCAGGCATGCTTGCTTTGTTGGCATGGAAAATGTCAACATTACCGACTGGCAGCGTGTTATGAATATGCCTGTTTTGCCTGCCAAGTGCTTTAACTGGTGCTGAGTCTGCAAATGGACATGGCGTCACGTGTAACAAAAAAATCAAAATAGAAAAGAATAGGATACAAGGCTTTATTGTCATTAAACATGAGAGCATGACAAAAATAAAGATGTGTTGTGAATTGGTACTTGGTAGTCCTGACAAAATATGGTGGGTACCTGTACAAGTCCTGAATACAGTGCCCATCCCTTAGTTGCATGTTCACTTTTTCACTTTTGTCTATGCAGTTGATGTTTCCTGTAGCTTTAGGGTGTTAGTAAAATAAAACCTCATGCGCTGCCGTTGTGGTGCAGAGATGCCGCAGGCTGGAACATTCTACCTTCCACCTTCAAGTGTCAAGTTGATGCAAGCACAGGAGCAATGTTTCGGCACGTCTGCAGACCTGCGAGCATCTGAGTCACTCTCTACTCACTGACACTTCCTTTGTAACAAACTGAGGCTCTGTTCCCAAGATGGGTTCTCAAGATACTTGTTATCAGTTGTTTAAATAGTGATGCGTTCGATCACCAAGCGTGTAGATGTTACAGCAAAACGTTCGATCACCAAGCGTGTAGATGTTACAGCAAAACGTTAGGAGATTTGTGCAAGAAATTAGCTCTACTATTTTGAAATGAAGCTTTCAGTTGACATTATTGACTATAAACATTGTCCTTCACTTGCTCTTTCATCTTTCATGTCAACGAGCAGCCAACTGCTGGCTCCTTCCAGGAGCTCCTATTTGCAGGAGTAGTTCCAGGAGCAAATGGCCCTTGGGATTGGCAGTATTGTTCACTATTGTGGAGGCTAGAGACCAACACCAATCACCTCTCTAATCTTCTCAATACACAAATGAAGCACTCAGGAAGGGACCTGCTTGTCTGCTGCCTCCCCCCACCAACAAATCACTTTGAAATTCTGCCCTTCACCTTGGCTTCTCAACTTGGAGAGAATATTCCTTGCATTTTATTTGTCCCAACCCCCACCTTTTGCATTTTACACACTCAAAGTAGCAAAAGGGGCTGTTTGCAACTTGCTCAAAGGTATATTTCAAGACAAAACATATACGGTAAGAACACCACTGGCTAGCTAATGTTATAAATAGTGGTTTAGTTTAGTTTAGAATAACTATTAAATGAAAGTAGGGCTGCATGCTTTTAAGAAATAACCTAATTGTGATTTTTCTCTCCAAAATTTCGGTTGCAATACAAATTGTGATTTTTATGTTTTATAAATAAAAATGCATACAACTGCGAAAATAACGAGTGAAGGAAGACATGTTCTTGTCTCAAAGTGCCACACATTAAAACAATGTGCAATAATTTACTTTAAAAAATATTTGGTTTTATGCAGACAGACTCTGAGCTTTTGTCTACATCATACTCTTACACTGATGAAATAACTGATTAAAACTATAGAGTGTTTATAATGTAATGTAGTCGTAATACAGGCCTCGAATTTCAACTTTTTAAGGTCAAGGCAAGTGTTGCCTTAGAGGAGGGCTCATATTTTAGGACACCAAGGCAAGTTAGAAGTGCACCAAGGCAAACATTATTTTCTTTCGAGGCAGGAGATATATATATATATATATATATATATATATATATATATATATATATATATATATATATATATATATATATAGGACACAACGGACATGACGAGGTTGGTACTAGGTGGGGATTGAACCAGGGACCCTCGGGTCGCGCACGGCCATTCTTCATATATATATATATATATATATATATATATATATATATATATATATATATATATATATATATATATATCGGCGTGGCGCAGTGGAAGAATGGCCGTGCGCGACCCGAGGGTCCCTGGTTCAATCCCCACCTAGTACCAACCTCGTCATGTCCGTTGTGTCCTGAGCAAGACACTTCACCCTTGCTCCTGATGGGTGCTGGTTAGCGCCTTGCATGGCAGCTCCCTCCATCAGTGTGTGAATGTGTGTGTGAATGGGTAAATGTGGAAGTAGTGTCAAAGCGCTTTGAGTACCTTGAAGGTAGAAAAGCGCTATACAAGTACAACCCATATATATATATATATATATATATATATATATATATATATATATATATAGCGTGGGGCTACCAATTATGGCCAAAGTAATAATTAAGATTATGAATATTGAAATCATGATTACTGGTTGTTAGGTAATGCAGTGTTGGGGTGTGAAGGTAATACCATTATAATTTCTAATGTCTAATAAAATGACTATAGATAAACTTTATCCATTTATTTATAGACAAATATTAGTTTTTTTAATTCTTTAATAACATCAACGTGTCAGCTTTTTGTCATCCCATGATGCCTTTATCTCTAATTTTACATTTTGATAGAGGTTTTATTTATTTATTATTTTTACGTTATGTACATTTATATGTACATGTAGATGTTGAATCGGGACAGATCCATTAAGAGTTTGAGCACAAATATGTCGTATAGGAATACCTTTGTGACATGAAAAAAACACAATTAATGTATAAAAAACTGGTGTTTACTTTTTGATATCAAAATAAAACACATCAGTTTGGCTTTGTTCTTCTCCATCGCTTCCTAGTGGTTCAGTACAACAGTTTGGCCAACAACAAAAAAACCCGGAGTGACACCTACCACGTCTAATACACAATCTTCACAGCCTGCGTCCAGTTCGATGAGATGACAAAACATTTTAGCCAGTATTGATGTTATTTGAACACTGATACAGTTTGCAGTTAAATAAAGGACGAGTGAGCATCCCAGTCAACAAAGTAAAGACTTTATAATACAAGTTGTGACAACGTTCACGACACATCACCTGCTGCAAAACATCAAATAGTTTTCTCCTTCACTGTATACTTTTAGTGTGGGAACAAGTGGGTCTGTCTCCAATAGTGTCCACACCTGTCTCCATCTAAACACAGAAGTGCGCTCTTAAACGCACGCCGGTAAGCGAGGGAAAATGACGTTAAACCAAGCGCTTGGCTCCGTTTACTCCCAGGGGAAATCTCCACAGCAAAGTCCATGTAGGTTGTCCGCCATGATTATCAAGCCAAACACCGCTAGTGCGCATGCGCCTGCCTTCGTGTTCACCAAAATGCATTAATAAATGACAGTTTTTCGGTAATTGAAAAATGAAAAGGTATTACTAACCGTCGGGAAATTTATCGCAAATTATCTTTATACAGTTTACTGTTACATCCCACGTCCATTAACAAGTAAAAAGTCAAGGGCGGTCACGGCATGTTCTTGCCGCAAATGTTGGTCAATTTTTGGGGCATTACGGCAAATGACGAGGGCGGTCGCGGCAGGTGCCATGGTTGCCGCGGTTAAATTCGAGCCCTGGTAATATATAATACAGACGTGAAATTTCCGCAGAAACGCAGAAATCGACGTTTCTAAACAACAAAAATGTAACTTAAACAAATATTGAACAATTTATAGTGCATTTTTTTCCCAGTTGGAAAAAAAAGTTATTGTTGTGTTTGTTGCCATCACGCAATCACAACATTCTCACTCGTTTGTCCGTGTGTTGATGGGCTCAGATCGCCCATCCGATTTGAAGCTGAAATATTACCACAACAGGACATTTGGCTTTGTGATAATATTTGTTTCAGAATAGTCGCGAATAGGACTGTGTCAAATAAAACACACTTTACAGCCTTAATGCATATTTTAGGGGAAATAGTTGGAACAAACAAACATTATCCTGCCGATATTAATTTTTTCTTAAGATTACCACGGGAGCATCACTATACGTACATTACTTATGTTTAATGGGGACAACGTGGCGAAGTTGGGAGAGTGGCCGTGCCAGCAATCTGAGGGTGACTGGTTCAATGCCCACCTTCTACCATCCTAGTCACGTCCGTTGTGTCCTTGAGCAAGACACTTCACCCTGATGGGTCCTGGTTAGCGCCTTGCATGGCAGCTCCCGCCATCAGCGTGTGAATGTGTGTGTGAATGGGTGAATGTGGAAATAGTGTCAAAGCGCTTTGAGTTCCTTAAAAAAAAAAAGGTAGAAAAGCACTATACAAGTATAACCATTTACCATTTTACCATTTACTTATATTTAGGACGACAATGTAATTAATCCATTCATTCGATCAGATAAAAAAGCTTTGGTTTGTATTCTGTTGTTTCGATTAATCATTTAATGAGTGTAATTAAAAAATATTTATTATAGATTTACCACACATAGAGCACACATGAGAGCAGTGGCGTGTGGGGGCTGTGATCTGTGTGGTGGCAAACACTGGAGTTTTTATTCAAATTTGTATCCATGAACACATGTTAAAAGTGCAATTTCAATCTTGATGATGTGCATTTATTAGAACAAAAATGAAGGGAATCAGGAAAAATGTTTATGTACATGTGTGTATCCTAGAAAATTGAACGAGGAAGAGGACGACTCACAATAATCGAACATGAGCAACTTGAAGTATAAGTATAACAAATTATACAGTATGCTGGACAAGCAAACAAAATGTGATCTCAGTTTTTGTTAAGGGTCTGACAAAGACCCAATCGTACAAAAACCGAAGCAATTTTTCCCGTGAGGAAAAAATGCAAATCCTATTAATTTGTTCCAGACAGCAAAAACACATTTTATAAACAAAAATTATAGTTTTACATGCAGACATTTTTTTAAATACATACCGTATAAATGACAAATGAAATGAATACATGTACATTTAACATAACTTTTACCTTATTGAAGACTCTTGATGGTGAAGACTGGAATGGGCAAAGAGGAATGGCCTCCTTTCTACTTTGCTTTCAGTTCCTTGTTGAATCCAATAGTGTTTCTCACCTTCTTAATCACAGTGCTGGAACTTGCAACTTTCTTTGGTGACTTATTTTGCAGTTGTACAAAAAAAAGAGTACATACTGAGTCACCAACATGTATGATTCTTTGTTTGGGAATTGACTCCACTGAATGAACAGACTGGTTTGTTACATGCAATGTTTGTCCATACAAAGTTTACAAAGGCAAAGTTTCGGCGAACAGTTTGTTGAAAACCAAATCCTACTAAAGATGAATACTACACGCTAAAATAAGCAGGTTATATTTTCAAAGTAATGTCCGATCATTACCTTATAAAATTTTAAGTTTTGACTCAACAAGCTACTAATAAACATTGCTTTAGCAGCCGCAACATTAACACTACCAGAACTACGACTCTTGCTGCCTTACTGCCCTCGGTATTCCCAAATTATGTGGGCTCTATTGATAACGTCACTAACAAATTTAACGATGCTCCGCTAAAGCTAAAAAAAGGCCCCTAAAAGGCGTACCCCCTGGTTCACAGAAGAAACCAGAGCTCTTAAACTATCATGTAAAAAGCTGAAATGCAAATAGCGTGCGACTTAACTTGAGGTTTTCCATCAAGCATGGAGTGATAGTTTGATCATTTATAAACACGTGCATACCTTAGCTAAAACAAATTACTACTCCAATCTCATCCGCCTCAATAAAAACGATCCTAAATATGTGTTCAGTACAGTAGCATCGCGAACCCATCAAAGAACTCCCCTAGCGGCTCCACCCACTCGGCTGATGACTTTATTAAATTCTTTACTAAGAAAATGTAACCCATTAGAAAGGAAATTAATATCACGTCCCAGCTCCAACTGGGTTCTATTAACGCAGATACAAATGTATGTATTTCTTTTTGAAGAAATAACATTAGAGGAACTCCTGCTAAATATTATAAACTTATCACTTTCCTCTGGTACTGTTCTCCTAGCATTAAAAAAAAAGAAGTGGTTATTCATCCTCTGCTCAAAAGACCTAACCTTCATCCTGACCTCATGGTAAACTACTGGCCCGACCTTCCATTTATTTCGAAAATCCTCAAACAAATTGTTGCACAGCAGCTAAATGAACACTTAGCGTCTAACAATCTCTGTGAACCCTTTCAATCCGGTTTCAGGGCAAATTAGTCTACGGAGATTGCCCTCGCAAAAATGACTAATGCTGATGCGTCATCCATGTTGCTGCTACTTGATCTTAGCACTGCTTTCGATATCGTCGATCATAACATTCTATTAGAACGTATCAAAACACGTATTGGTATGTCAGACTTAGCCATTTCTTGGTTTAACTCTTATCTTACAGACAGGAGGCAGTGCGTCTCCCATAACAAGAATCTCGCTATTATCTTCGACTCAACTCTTTTATCTCCGTAATATCGCAAACATTCGTCCCATTTTGTCCAGCACTGATACTGAGATCATTATTCATGCGTTCGTTACATCTCGTCTCGATTACTGTAACGTATTATTTTCGCATTAAAAGATTACAGTTGGTACAAAATGCGGCTGCTAGACTTTTGACATGAACAAGAAAGTTTGATCATATTACGCCTATACTGGCTCACCTGCACTGGCTTCCTGTGCACTTAAGATGCGACTTTAAGGTTTTACCACCTACGTTTAAAGTACTAAACGGTATAGCTCCATCCTATCTTGCTAAATGTATTGTACCATACAGTATCTCCTGGCCAGAAATCTTCGTTCAAAGAATTCTGGCTTATTAGTGATTCCCAGAGCCCAAAACATGTCTGCGGGCTATAGAGTGTTTTCTATTTGGGCTCCAGTATTCTGGAATGGCCAACTGATCAAAGATGCTACCTCATTAGAAGCATTTAAGTCCCATCTTAAAACTCATTTGTATACTCTAGCCTTTAAATAGACCCCTTTTTAAACCAGTTGATCTGATGTCTCTCTTTTCTGCTCTGCCTGCCTCTCCTGCGTGGAGAGGTTATCAGATGACCACAAATCAGCCATGATAGGAGGTGCTACCTGTTCCAAGTCGGGACCCAGGATGGACCACTCTTCTTTGTATCAGTTGGTAACGTCTCTGCGCTGCTGACATGTCTCCACTATGGACAGGACTCTCCCATTATTACCTGTATCCACTCTGCATCTATTGCACCAGTCACCTGGTCACCACATCTGTGGTCCCTTCTAAGGTTTCTCGTGGTTCCCATTGGGTTGAATTTTTTCATGCCCTGATTTGGGATCTGAGCCGAGGATGTCGTGGCTTGTGCAGCCCTTTGAGACATGTGTAATTAAGGACTATATAAGTAAACATTGATTGAATGATTAATTCACAGTGTCTCCTTATTTCAATGTTTTTAATCCTAAAAACAAAACAACAAAGGTAATTTTTTTCCAGATACAGCAAGTCAGAGAAATTGGACATGTGTCCATTGTCATTAAACAGTTAAAAATTAAGCGTTTTTGTTGGCAACAGTTTGACCCTAGAACTGTTTATTTGTACTTCCAATATTTACTACTAAATGTGGACAAGTTAAACCAAAATAGATTGTTGGTCAAAGGTTGCATTGCAGGAATACAAAAATAATCTGTTAAACAATACACACCTGCTTTGCCAGAGAAAATATGTGTTGCCCCTTTATTGAGTTGTACAATCAAGTGAAACAAGAAAAAGAGGTGACAGAGTGGAGTCATGCATTTTTTCGCTCAAATACAAGCGTTCATTAAAGGCAAAGTATTTGCTGTGCGAGTGAGAGCTGAGATCTGCCTCCACAAGCCCAGGTAGTGTGTTCTTTGGGTGCAGAAAACTTCCACAAAGTTACTACCAAACATTAATCACTTCCATAAGTGCTAAGAAGACACTACTTAGAGACACTCTTCTTTTTTTTGGCAAACCTTTGTCTTCTTGGTTAAATAAGTAAACCAGTGGTGTTGAAAATGTTGTGCGGGGGCCATTTACTGAACGCAGCTCTTTTTTTTAAGGACCTGTGGCAAATTGTAGAAATAAAATGAAAAAAGAAAACAGAAAAAATAACATACATAACACAATGAAAAAAAGCTGAAATGTTGACTGATAAACAAAAAATATTTGTCTTTAAATATAGGCTTTAGTCTTTTTATTGTTTGGTTTATGTTATTGAAAGCTCCACGCCTCTGCTGTTTTTTTGTTCATGGAAAAAAGCTGACACTTTATTTATCAGCAAAGTTTAGTTTGATGTACTGCAGGGTTTTCCCTAGATTGCCAAAATACCTGGTGGGGCTGTGGTCACCATGATGTCATTGTTTAATTTGCAAAGATAAGATTTATTAAAAAATGCTGGAAAAAAATGTATACATACAATTTAAAACAAGTCAGTGTTATTTTTAATTAGTATTAACATATCATTTTGCTCTATTTTCAGTTGTTGCTGCTTATTATACAATGTACTTTGTTGAAAAAATTGTCAAGAGGCTTTGATTTATTTTCTTCATAAAAAACAACTAGCAACAAATCTAGCATCTTTTTTTTGTGTTATAATAGAATGTACTCGTGTTTAGAGACTCTACGTCTGTCCGCGACAAAAGAGGCAGGCTGTAGCGAGCATGATGTCACGCTTGCTTGGCGCTGCTGCTCCAGTTGGCCTTTCTCTCCTTGAAAGCCGGCACTGTCCTCTTATTATTTGCACATTTTGTAGATTTTGCAGACATGCACGCTGCAAACAATCGTGTGCGTCTTATTTGTGACTGTATCACAACAACTGGTTTCGGCGGCTTTGTTTTTGGCGATCAAAGTCTATATTGGGCGGCCAAATTTTCAGTGAATCACTTGTCAATAGTGCGCAAATGATAGGTTATATATATTCGTTCATACTGTAACGACCTGCTGGTGGTAATGTTTTATGTTGGTATGGTTTTGATTTGATGTTAGTTTTTTCCTAGATCCCAAACACACTGTCCATGCCTGGAAGGGGATTGGCGGAAAATGAGGAAAAGTTATTGTGTGTCTGTGGAAGTCAAACTTGTTGGATTTGGGGCCGGTGTTAGCATAAATTTGGCAATAAAAGCTAAATATAGCGTCATATTTTGTGACTTCTTCTGGAGGCGACAATACACTGTATTACTTTAATTAGTTTCACAGAATTTTATTTTTATTTTCAAGCTATGATTTTGCCATTGAAGTGCGCCACGTTCAGTTACATTAAGGGGAAACCCTGTACTGGGAGGTTATAGGCCACTGCTGTTGTTTTTTGAATGTACCGTATTTTCCGCACTATAAGGCGCACCTAAAAACCACAAATTTTCTCAAAAGCTAACAGTGCGCCTTATAACCCGGTGCGCTTTATTACGATTAATTTTCATAAAGTTTCGATCTCGCAACTTCGGTAAACAGCCGCCATCTTTTTTCCCGGTAGAACAGGAAGCGCTTCTTCTTCTACGCAAGCAACCGCCAAGGAAAGCACCCGCCCCCATAGAACAGGAAGCGCTTTAAGCAACCACCCGCCCCCGGAAGAAGAAGAAAAAACGCGCGGATATCACCGTACGTTTCATTTCCTGTTTACATCTGTAAAGACCACAAAATGGCTCCTACAAAGGACAAGGATCCGGTTCATAAAAAGACGCAATCTCTCCATCCGCACACGGATTACTATTTCACAGCAACTGATATTCCTGTGAACCGCACTGTGGAACGGGAGCACGTACGGTGAATATTCGCACCACAGGGAATGAGAAGTCATCCTTCACTGTGGTTCTAGCTTACCATGCTAATGGCCAGAAACTTCCTCCCATGGTGATATTCAAAAGGAAGACCTTGCCAAAAGAGACCTTTCCAGCCGGCGTCATCATAAAAGCTAACTCGAAGGGATGGATGGATGAAGAAAAGATGAGCGAGTGGTTAAGGGAAGTTTACGCGAAGAGGCCGGGTGGCTTTTTTCACGCTGCTCCGTCCATGTTGATATACGACTCTATGCGCGCCCACATCACAGATGGTGTCAAAAAACAAGTGAAGCACACAAATACAACACTCGCCGTCATTCCGGGTGGATTAACCAAAGAACTCCAACCGCTGGATATTGGTGTCAACAGGGCATTCAAATCACGAGTGCGAACGGCGTGGGAAAAATGGATGACCGAAGGCGAACACACCTTCACTAAGACGGGCAGACAACGCCGGACGACATACGCCAACATCTGCCAGTGGATTGTAAATGCCTGGGCAGATATTTCTGTCACAACTGTGGTCCGAGCTTTCCGGAAGGCAGGATTCACAGAACTGCTGCACAACAACAGCGACACTGAATCCGATGACTTCGAAGAGACGGAGCCGGCCATTTTGGAACCCACGCTTGCGCAACTTTTCAATTCGGACACCGAAGACGAAGAATTCGAAGGATTTACCGGTACGAATGAAGAATAACTTCAGAAAGTGAGCGCTATGTTTATTTTGTGTGTTGTGACATTAACGTTCGAGCAACATTACCGGTATGTTGCTATTGCTCTACACCATTTTGAATTTTACTATGTTTGTGATTGCACATTTGTACATTTTGGGACAGAGTTGTTAGAACGCTGGTTTTCAATATATTATTAAAGTTTGACTGAACTATCTGACTGTTTTTTTGACATTCACTTTAGCGCAGCGTTTTTTTGACATTCACTTTAGCGCAGCGTAGGCGCGGCTTATAGTCCGGGGCGGCTTATTGGTGGACAAAATTATGAAATATGTAATTCATAGAAGGTGCGGCTAATAATCCGGTGCGCCTTATAGTGCGGAAAATACGGTAAAGTTACTTCTTGGCAGCTTATACTGCAATTTTAATTATGTGCAAAGAGATGTTGAAGCACAGTGATCTTAAATACTTGACACTTTAAAATTGTTTTCAATAAAGAAAATAATTTAAAAGTACATGGGTTGATTTTTTTTCCTTGTGATATCGAATAAGTATCAAGAATTGTGGAAATTCACAGGTATCGACGACTGAAATTGTGGTATCGTAGCAACTTTAATTAGAAAAGATTCTATTCTGTCTCCAAATTTCTTGAGTTTTTTCTTTCTATCCAAAAAGCAAGAATATGTTCCGTACCATTAAGAAGCCAGTATAAGCTACATTATTGGCCAATTCGGGCAGAGTTGGGGCGGCGTGGCTCAGTTGGTAGAGCGGCCGTGCCAGCAACTTGAGGGTTTCAGGTTTGATTCCAGCTTCCGCCATCCTAGTCACTGCCGTTGTGTCCACATTACCCTCCTTGCTCCCAGTGCCACCCACACTGACTTAGACTTAGACAAACTTTAATGATCCACAAGGGAAATTGTTCATCACAGTAGCTCAGTTACAATGATTTCAAAG
The DNA here is from genome assembly GCF_033978685.3 of Nerophis lumbriciformis. Lineage (NCBI taxonomy): Eukaryota > Metazoa > Chordata > Actinopteri > Syngnathiformes > Syngnathidae > Nerophis > Nerophis lumbriciformis. The sequence continues at coordinate 25,157,350 of NC_084579.2, forward strand.
GAGCTACTGTGATGTGCTGCCACTCTTTCAGGCGCACCAAAAAGTTTAAAAGTAGATAGCGGGTTTCACTATGTAACGTGCTTCGAGTCTCTAGAAAAAAAAGCGCTATATAGATATAATTCACTTCACTTATACGTTTGATGAATATTTTTGTATTTGTCGAAACTGTTTTGTCACAAAAGTCTCCAAAATGAAAAGCACAAAAGTTCAATATCGCACCTTCCTGGTATCCGAATGTCACACTGATATCAAATATCTACATACAGTCTTAACAATTGGGTGTGGAAGCACACCAGGAACTCAGCCTGCCTTGGCCACACCCTGTCTGTCTGCTGTAACCCCGCCCACTCGGTGATGCCCAATCAAGTTCAAGGGTCAGGCCCTCCAAGAATGGCTTTGAAACATCTTCTCCAAGCAGCACTTTCTCTGGGCAATCAGAGGAGGAAACATGCAAGACGTTCATGGTAAGTAGAAAAACATGACTTCGTACTGGTAGACTAATAAATCCATCCATCCATTTTCTACCGCTTGTCCCTTTTTATAAATATTTCGGAATAATAAATGTTTTTGCAGACTCCAAACTTGCCGACTCCTTCATCAGAATGACGCTGGAGAACGCTCACCTCTGGAAGTCCTTTCACTGCATGGGAACAGAGATGATTATCACAAAACACGGAAGGTAAATACTGTTTTTACTTCTTAGGATCCCATTCTCACATGTTTTACAACCGGCTTTTTGTGTTTCCCCCCAGGAGGATGTTTCCACAATGCAGCCTCAGTATCACAGGCCTTCAGCCTTCTACCAAGTACATCATCATGATGGACATGATTCCTGCAGACGGCTTCAAATACAAGGTAAAACCGAAAGAGCCTTGTAGTCTGCATGCAGACATCCATCTTACATTTCAAAGTCTTCACTGCTTCCTGTTTGTGCACGCTCAGCTGGAAGCTCAATTAATTAGCATCCCAGCCAGTGAGCTCGTCCAGTGACTCGTCAAACGGCTCCCATCACTTTAGGGCCCCATTTGGTCAAAGGTTAGTTGGCTTTTCAGCACGCTGGCTTGAAATGCTTCAAACTTCTGTTTTATATATACAGTATAAAAAAGACAGTGAACAAAAATGTTTTTATGTAGTGGTCTCCCTAATTATACTTTCTGTTTTTCTTTAATTTCAGAACAACATAAGACAATAGATTAAAGTGCCCTGGTGTAAGAAAATGTCTTACTCCAAATGTAAAAATACACATTCTAGCTAGACAGCAAGAGTAGCAATGTTGAGCACCAGAATTATGTCATTGATATTTCATGGTCACATGTGGGGTTCAATTAGGGATGGCCTACAATCTATATTGCAACCTCTTGTGATAACGATATATTATTTGGCATATAAACATAACTATTTCAAAACGGCTCCTAATTTGGCTGCTGACATGCAATATTATACTGCATTATTTCCAGCTGTATATTATTTTCTCAAAGCTATTATTAATCAACTTGCTAATTTACTGTTAATATCTGGTTACTTTCTGTTGTAACATGGGACAGTTTTGGTCATAATAATACTGATAGTGATATTTCAAATGTTCAAGGTCATTAAATGATTATATTTTTGATCATAATTATAATCAGACAAAAACACAGGATGGTAGTGTAACCAGATCAATTAAATATGAACATCATTTCCTTATTCCCTTTTATTACATACAATATTTTGACAAAAAAGAAATTGTGCAAAAAGGGTAAACATAAGGAACAACTAATATTGCCTCTGATTTAAATCATTTGTTTTTTGCCTTTAAAGAGACTTATTTCCTGATTTTGTAAACAATAACAAAAACGACAAAAATAATATTGATCCAAACACTATAGTATCGGCCACACACTTATACTATACCGTATTTTCCGCACTATAAGGCGCACCGGATTATTAGCCGCACCTTCTATGAATTACATATTTCATAATTTTGTCCACCAATAAGCCGCCCCGGACTATAAGCCGCGCCTACGCTGCGCTAAAGTGAATGTCAAAAAAACGCTGCGCTAAAGTGAATGTCAAAAAAACAGTCAGATAGTTCAGTCAAACTTTAATAATATATTGAAAACCAGCGTTCTAACAACTCTGTCCCAAAATGTACGCAAATGTGCAATCACAAACATAGTAAAATTCAAAATGGTGTAGAGCAATAGTAACATAATGTTGCTCGAACGTTAATGTCACAACACACAAAATAAACATAGCGCTCACCTTCTGAAGTTATTCTTCATTCGTAAATCCTTCGAATTCTTCGTCTTCGGTGTCCGAATTGAAAAGTTGCGCAAGCGTGGTATCCAAAATGGCCGGTTCCGTCTCGTCGAAGTCATCGGGAGTCAGTGTCGCTGTTGTTCTGTGAATCCTGCCTTCCGGAAAGCTCGGACCACAGTTGTGACCGAAATATCTGCCCAGGCATTTACGATCCACTGGCAAATGTCGTCCGGCGCTGTCTGCCCGTCTTAGTGAAGGTGTGTTCGCCTTCGGAGCTGTGTGAAAAAAGCCACCCGGCCTCTTCGCGTAAACTTCCCTTAACCACTCGCTCATCTTTTCTTCATCCATCCATCCCTTCGAGTTAGCTTTTATGATGACGCCGGCTGGAAAGGTCTCTTTTGGCAAGGTCTTCCTTTTGAATATCACCATGGGTGGAAGTTAGCATGGCAAGCTAGAACCACAGTGAAGGATGACTTCTCATTCCCTGTGGTGCGAATATTCACCGTACGTGCTCCCGTTCCACAGTGCAGTTCACAGGAATATCAGTTGCTGTGAAATACGGTAGTAATCCGTGTGCGGATGGAGAGATTGCGTCTTTTTATGAACCGGATCGCTTAGTAGGAGCCATTTTGTGGTCTTTACAGATGTAAACAGGAAATGAAACGTACGGTGATATCCGCGCGTTTTTTCTTCTTCTTCCGGGGGCGGGTAGAAGAAGAAGCGCTTCCTGTTCTATGGGGGCGGGTGCTTTCCTTGGCGGTTGCTTGCGTAGAAGAAGAAGCGCTTCCTGTTCTACCGGGAAAAAAGATGGCGGCTGTTTACCGAAGTTGCGAGATCGAAACTTTATGAAAATGAATCGTAATAAAGCGCACCGGGTTATAAGGCGCACTGTCAGCTTTTGAGAACATTTGTGGTTTTTAGGTGCGCCTTATAGTGCGGAAAATACGGTACTTGGTATCGTTACTGTGGATTTTTGTATCACCCACCTCTGTTTACATTTAAGAACTTAGCAGTTAGTTATGCATATTTGTATCCTCCTACAGTGTGTAGTGTAGCATGTTGAGCTGTTCCAGTGAAACTGATACTTGTAAGAAACATATTTTATTTGCCACCAAGGAGGAGAGGACGCTACATTGCTTTAAGGGCCCGATTGTATGCCTGTCGCTGGCAAATTTGTCGGACACAGCGAGAATGTGTCATCCACATGCATTATCACAGTGTAACAATAATATTAAAAGCTTTTTTGCCGTGCAACCTTATGCTCAATTCAAGGCTTCGTTGCCCCAAATATTTGGTAAAGAACAGCAAAAGTTGGCAGAAACACAGTCAGTAAAAGGCAAATATTATTCATGCCATTCTGTCCATGCTGTTTCCTTGGCAACCTGGCATTCATGTTGTTGACTTGGTCACTTGCTGCCTCATACATCAGATAAAGGACAAGCATATGTTTAGTTTTTCACCACCGAGCCAACTGTCAGACAAACGTAATAAAAACAAAGTAAAAATCATATGCCCTTTGTAATGTGGGGCAGGAGGTTTGGCTGCCCCACATAGCGGTATATTGGACAGGGAGAGTTGGCAAGAGAGCAAACAAAGACAATGTCTTTTTAATGTCTTCAGGAAGCGTCACTGCCACATAAGGTTGTGGGATATAGGCGATAAACGATATAAATTATATTAATAAATATGAGGGTTTGTAGATACTACTGTGTTTAATCATGATAATGCATGTTGGTGACACATTCTAGCTGTGTCCCACAAATTTGACAGCGGCAAGCGAGCGAAAGTGAGGATGCTACATTGTGTTGACCCAGCTAACGTCCCTTACAGTGCAAATCCCTTTCTAAATCTCCATGGTGGCAAATTAATAATTTTTCTTACACGTAGGAATAGGAGTAGGAGGAGTAGGAATAGCTAAACATGCTACACTACACACCGTAGGAGTATATGTTAACCGCTAAGCTAGAGCTCTTGAATATAAACAGAGGTGGGTGGATCGATACAAATATTGACAGTAAAGATACCAAGTATTATATCAGTATTGGTATTTTTTATCATCACAATTGTTTTTGGTATTGTTTACGCACTCAGGAAATAAGTCCCTGGACACACAGCTTTAAAGGCCAAAAACCAAATTATTTAAATCAGAGCCAATATTACTTTTTCATTGTTTACTTATTTGAATTATTTACTAAAAATATTGCATGTTATAAAAGGGAATAATCATTTAAATATTTAATTGATATTGTTTCTCCGCCATTCTGTGTTTTTGTCTGATTGTAATTCTAATACAGTGGTTCTTAACCTGGGTTCGATCGAACCCTAGGGGTTCGGCGGAGCCTCCGCCGCAGAGGTCAAGACACACCCGACTCATCATGTAAATAAAAACTTTGGTCTTGAATTTGAAAAAAAAAAACACATTTTATTTTTCACTAAAGAAGGGTTCGGTGAATGCGCATATGAAAACGGGGTTCGGTACCTCCAACAAGGTTAAGAACCACTGTGCTAGAGTCTGTGAACATTGCTCCAAAGTCAGGATTTTTTGTTGATTTAATGTGCATACAAAAGTAAACATTGACAGGTGCAAAGGCAGCAATACAGTATATGATAAAACAAGACGGCAGATAAAGAAGGACTTCCCTAATCATCCCCGAAAAAACCTGCCAGCTAACTTTTGTCATAATTTTGCCAAGTAAAATTCCGATTATTATTATTATAATATTGCCAAAATTTTAAAGTTTTCTTATAAAATTGTGAATTTTGTTGAGTAAAATTACGACTTTTTTCATAAAATTGTCAAAATGTTAAGCTTTTCTTGTAAAATTGCGACTATTATTTAGTAAAATTCCAACTTTTAATATAATAATAGAGGTCGGCATTTTTCGGAGGTCTCAAGAAGGGTAAAAATACAAGAATGAGTGTTTGTGTTCTTGTATTTCTACCCTTCTTGAGACATCAACAAGGAATAGTACCGTCCATATGAGGACCGGTGAACAAGTTAGGACCGAAATCATGGTCCCAATACGGAAAACCATTGCATCTAATAGAGAGCCAAATACCAGAGCAGTGGTTTTTCACCTGGGTTCAATCGAACCCTAGGGGTTCAGTGAGTCGGCCTCAGGGGTTCAGTGGAGCCTCTGCCGCGGAGGTCGAGACACACCCGGCTCATCGTGTAAATAAAAACTTCTCCCTATTATGGATACGGCAACAGCAGAAGTCACACTGATTTTCAGGCGTGTAATTTGTCGTGTTGGTTTTGTTCTTTGAACAAGGTGATGTTCATGCACGGTTCATTTTGTGCACCAGTAAAAAAAAAAAAAAAAAACATACAACTTTGTCTTTAATTTGAAAAAATAAATAAAAATAATTTATTTTTCACTAAAGAAGGGTTCGGTGAATGCGCAAAAGAAAATGGTGGGGTTCGGTACTCCAACAAGGTTAAGAACCACTGTTCTAATACAAAATGTGATGTTTGAGTGATCTTGAAAATTTGAAGTATTTGCATGAGCAAATGTAATAAATAAATAAATAAATGGGTTGTACTTGTATAGCGCTTTTCTACCTTCAAGGTACTCAAAGCGCTTTGACACTACTTCCACATTTACCCATTCACACACACATTCACACACTGATGGAGGGAGCTGCCATGCAAGGCGCTAACCAGCACCCATCAGGAGCAAGGGTGAAGTGTCTTGCTCAGGACACAACGGACATGACGAGGTTGGTACTAGGTGGGGATAAAATCTTGTACTCTTTTGCCATTCTTGATTACCTCTCGAGGAACTCTGACGATACTTTCATCCTTTTCACGATTTCAACGGTTTGTACGGCCGTAAACAACGCAAGCATCAGGCATTTTTTCCGAGGAAGGCTAAATGGCGCCGAGAACTAATTGAGAAAAGACGATGGCTGGACCACCACTCATATTCAAAGAGCCAGACGTGATGTAGTTTTTAATCAATAAGTAGAAAAATATTTTTTTCTTCTAAAATTTAGTGGGTGTGGCTTACATACCAGTGCACTCCATAGTCTGGAAAATACGGTAATAATCGTTTTGAGGAAATAATACAACTGGAAATTATATACGGTAATATGTCTCGGCATACGTCTGCATGTTATTAGGAGTCAGTTTATATCACAATATGCCAAATATTGTGATTAGAGATAAATGCGTTAAAATGTAATATCGAAAATGATCAGTATCGTTTTTTTTAATTATCGGTATAGTTTTTTTTTTTTTATTAAATCAACATAAAAAACACAAGATACACTTACAATTAGTGCACCAACCCAAAAAGCCTCCTTCCCCCATTCACACTCATTCACACAAAAGGGTTGTTTCTTTCTGTTATTAATATTCTGGTTCCTACATTATATATCAATATATATCAATACAGTCCGTAAGCGCACATGATTGGGCGTGCTGCTGGTCCACTAATAGTACTAACCTTTAACAGTTAATTTGACTAATTTTCATTAATTACAAGTTTCTATGTAACTGTTTTTATATTGTTTTACTTTCTTTTTTTATTCAAGAAAATGTTTTTAATTCATTTATCTTATTTTATTAAAAAAAAATTAAAAGTACCTTATCTTCACCATACCTGGTTGTCCAAATTAGGCATAATAATATGTTAATTCCACAACTGTATATATTGGTTGATATCGGTATCGGTTGATATTGGTATCGGTTGATATCGGTATCGGTAATTAAAGAGTTGGACAATATCGGAATATCGGATATCGGCAAAAAGCCATTATCGGACATGCCTAATTGTGATATATATACACTATATTGCCAAAAGTATTTGGCCACCCATCCAAACGATCAGAATCAGGTGTCCTAATCAATAAATGTAAATAAATAATTAAATCACTTGGTGTATAAAATCAAGCACTGAGACATGGAAACTGTTTCTACAAACGTGTGAAAGAATGGGCCGCTCTCAGGAGCTCAGTGATTTCCAGCATTGAACTATCATAGGATGCCACCTGTGCAACAAATCCAGTCGTAAAATTTCTGATGGACGAGTGTGAGTTTGGAGGTTGCCAGGGGAACGGTACATTTTGGACTACTTTGGTGGAGGAGGAATTATGGTGTGGGGTTGTTTTTCAGGAGTTGGGCTTGGCCTCTTAGTTCCAGTAAAATTTGAATTCTCCAGGATACCAAAACTTTTTGTACATTTCCATGTTTGGAGCGGGCCCCTTCCTCTTTCAACATGACTGTGCACCAGTGCACAAAGCAAGGTCTATAAAGACATGGATGACAGAGTCTGGTGTGGATGAACTTGACTGACCTGCACAGAGTCCTGACCTGAACCCAATAGAACACCTTTGGGATGAATTAGAACGGAGACTGAGAGCCAGGCCTTGTCGACCAACATCAGTGTGTGACCTCACCAATGCGCTTTTAGGAGAATGGTGGAAAATTCCTATAAACACTCTCCGCAACCTTGTGGACAGCCTTCCCAGAAGAGTTGAAGCTGTAATAGCTGCAAAAGGTGGACCGACATCATTTTGAACCCTATGGGTTAGGAATGGAATGGCACTTCAAGTTCATATGTGAGTCAATGCAGGTGGCCAAATACTTTTGGCAATATAGTGTATATCGTTATGGCGAGAGGCTGTAACATCCATTTTTTACCGATTGTCCCTCTCGGGGGTGCTGGAGCCTATCCCAGCTACACTCGGGCGGGAGGCGGGGTACACCCTGGACAAGTCGCGACCTCATCGCAAAGCCAACGCAGATATATTGCGATAGAGATTTTCTGCAATATGCAGCAGACAAAGTATAAGGAGAGTCGGTAGTCACAGAAATGAAACAAACTCCACAATGTTGTTTTCTTGCCAACTTCCTGCACCATAAGGTGATTGAAGGACAGGAAGATCAGGCTGCTATTTTGACAAAATAAGAATGACAAAGTGAGCCTTTCTTCTTGTTGTCTACAGTGGAAAAGGGAGCAGTGGGAGGTGGCAGGGAAGGCGGAGCCTCAGCCGCCATGTCGCTCTTACATGCACCCCGACTCCCCCGCACTCGGGAGTCACTGGATGAAGCAGTCGTTGTCCTTTCTGAAGACGAAGCTCACCAACAACACCTTGGACCAGCACGGCCACGTAAGGGACACCTGATGGTCATGTGACGTCACCATGTTTGATCCCATCTGTTGTCATCAGATCATCCTTGCCTCCATGCATCGCTACTACCCCAGGTTCTACGTCATCCAGACTGACAGTCCATACTTGGTCCGCTGGGCCCCCTTCCTGCCCTTCTGCTTCCCAGAGATGACCTTCACCGCAGTCACCGCCTACCAGAACCCAAAGGTATCGAGGTGCATTGTGGGTAACGTGTGCCGTACATTTATTGACGCTAAGCGCCATCTTTTTTGTCCCCACGAGATCACAAAGTTGAAGATTGAGCACAATCCGTTCGCTAAAGCATTCCGAGAGGGAGGAACACATTCACAAGGGAAAAGGTAAGAAAGTATCAATGGGGCAAAAACAGGAATGGAAGAAAACATGAGCTAGAACAGGGCTGTTCAAAGTGAGGCCCGGCGGCCATTTTCTATTGGCCCAAGACACATACTAACAAACCATAGATCGAATAAAAATATGCTTTGGTAAACTCCCTCTCAGTGGACGAGTGGTTAGAGTGTCCGCCCTGAGATCGGTAGGTTGTGAGTTCAAACCCCGGCCGAGTCATACCAAAGACTATATAAATGGGACCCATTACCTCCTTGCTTGTCACTCAGCATCAAGGGTTGGAATTGGGGGTTAAATCACCAAAAATGATTCCCGGGCGCGGCACCGCTGCTGCTCACTGCTCCCCTCACCTTCCAGGGGGTGAACAAGGGGATGGGTCAAATGCAGAGGACAAATTTCACCACACCTAGTGTGTGTGTGTGTGACTATCATTGGTACTTTAACTTTAACTTAACTTATCTCATAGTACGAACTTTTCTTTCACCCATTGTGTCTCATAGTGAAGCCATTTTGTGCCCGGCAGCACATCCTTTGTGGACAGGCTGATTGCTTTGTTTGTTCAGTCAGCAAAGCAGTGCTGTCATTAGCTGCTTGGCTAATTGCTACTTTTGTTTTGGTTTTTTGCCTTTTTACATTTTTCTAGTTTTGCTCGCTCAACATGTGTCCAAAGAAAGCAAAGGACAAGCGATGTGTGGTTTGAAACCTTCAGGAAGTATCCACAGCGTTGTCGTTCCTCCCCCTTCCTTTCCACCACCCGCCGAGAAGATTGACCAAGTGGGATTTAGTTTTTAATCCTAATCATTGTTGTCAGCAGGGCGACTGAAAATGAGGACAGTTCAGCTTGTTGTTGTTTTGACTTTGTTATTATATACAAAAAGTTGATCCGTCACCCCCTTGTGATGTTTGTTTGAAATACAGTACTGTGTAGCGCTTTATATTGTGTTCAAAGTGTACAAACCTTTATTGAAATATGGACTTTTGTTGAGGCTGGAACCTATTCTTCATATTGACATTGTTTTAACGGAATACATGGCAGAAAATATACAAACTTTTCTGTTCATGGACTGTTCATAGCACAGTAAATCGAGTTTTTCTGTAAATGTAAGGGGCGGTATAGCTCGCTTGGTAGAGTGGCCGTGCCAGCAACTTGAGGGTTGCAGGTTCGATCCCCGCTTCCGCCATCCTAGTCACTGCCGTTGTGTCCTTGGGCAAGACACTTTACCCACCTGCTCCCAGTGCCACCCACACTGGTTTAAATGTAATTTAGATATTGGGTTTCACAATGTAAAGCGCTTTGAGTCACTTGAGAAAAAGCGCTATATAAATGTAACTCAATTCCCTTCACTAATCACATCCTTTGAAAACAAAAACAATTGTGACTGGCCAACATCCTCCAAGGAATAGGACCTGAAATCCAAAATGGCCGACGACCCTTGCATCTTACTGTATGTAAGCTTTGATGATTTATTATTAGGATGAAGAAGTGTACACATTTCTTGCAAGATGTAATAAATAGTAATAATAATAATAATCATAATTGTTTGTTTGTTGGATGAGATATTACACAATTTACAAAGATGTGGATGTTTTGTTCAGACATCTTAACATATTGATCTATATCAGTGATTCTAAAACTGTGTATTACACTAGTAATACACAGGCTCTATCTAGTGGTATGCCAAAATATGTACTGTACCGTATTTTCCGCACTATAAGGCGCACCTAAAAACCTAAATTTTTCTCAAAAGCTGACAGTGCGCCTTATAACCCGGTGCGCTTTATTACGATTCATTTTCATAAAGTTTCGGTCTCGCAACTTCGGTAAACAGCCGCCATCTTTTTTCCCGGTAGAACAGGAAGCGCTTCTTCTTCTACGCAAGCAACCGCCAAGGAAAGCACCCGCCCCCATAGAACAGGAAGCGCTTCACCCGCCCCCGGAAGAAGAAGAAAAAACGCGCGGATATCACCGTACGTTTCATTTCCTGTTTACATCTGTAAAGACCACAAAATGGCTCCTACTACGCGACAAGGATCCGGTTCATAAAAAGACGCAATCTCTCCATCCGCACACGGATTACTACCGTATTTCACAGCAACTGATATTCCTGTGAACCGCACTGTGGAACGGGAGCACGTACGGTGAATATTCGCACCACAGGGAATGAGAAGTCATCCTTCACTGTGGTTCTAGCTTGCCATGCTAACTTCCACCCATGGTGATATTCAAAAGGAAGACCTTGCCAAAAGAGACCTTTCCAGCCGGCGTCATCATAAAAGCTAACTCGAAGGGATGGATGGATGAAGAAAAGATGAGCGAGTGGTTAAGGGAAGTTTACGCGAAGAGGCCGGGTGGCTTTTTTCACACAGCTCCGAAGGCGAACACACCTTCACTAAGACGGGCAGATAGCGCCGGTCGACATACGCCAACATCTGCCAGTGGATCGTAAATGCCTGGGCAGATAGTTTCGGTCACAACTGTGGTCCGAGCTTTCCGGAAGGCAGGATTCACAGAACTGCTGCACAACAACAGCGACACTGAATCCGATGACTTCGACGAGGCGGAGCCGGCCATTTTTGGATCCCACGCTTGCGCAACTTTTCAATTCGGACACCGAAGACGAAGAATTCGAAGGATTTACGAATGAAGAATAACTTCAGAAGGTGAGCGCTATGTTTATTTTGTGTGTTGTGACATTAACGTTCGAGCAACATTATGTTGCTATTTATTGCTCTACACCATTTTGAATTTTACTATGTTTGTGATTGCACATTTGCGTACATTTTGGGACAGAGTTGTTAGAACGCTGGTTTTCAATATATTATTAAAGTTTGACTGAACTATCTGACTGTTTTTTTGACGTTCACTTTAGCGCAGCGTAGGCGCGGCTTATAGTCCGGGGCGGCTTATTGGTGGACAAAATTATGAAATATGTAATTCATAGAAGGTGCGGCTAATAATCCGGTGCACCTTATAGTGCGGAAAATACGGTATACAAAGTATCATTGTTGATGATGTTTGTGCATTGTGTGTGATGTTACAGTGGCCAAAAATATGAAATGTACTTGTTAAATAAAATCTCTGCTTTGTTTTTAATTGCTTTTTGCCGATTTCCGATATTCCGATATGGTCCAACTCTTTAATTACCGATACCGATATCAACCGATACCGATATCAACCGATATATACAGTCGTGGAATTAACACATTATTACTTCACTATACAACCAGGTATAGTGAAGATAAGGTACTTTTTAAATTTTTTTTATAAAATAAGATAAATAAATTAAAACATTTTCTTGAATAAAAAAGAAAGTAAAACAATATAAAAACAGTTACATAGAAACTAGTAATTAATGAAAATGAGTAAAATTAACTGTTAAAGGTTAGTACCGTATTTTCCGCACTATAAGGCGCACCGGATTATTAGCCGCACCTTCTATGAATTACATATTTCATAATTTTGTCCACCAATAAGCCGCCCCGGACTATAAGCCGCGCCTACGCTGCGCTAAAGTGAATGTCAAAAAAACGCTGCGCTAAAGTGAATGTCAAAAAAACAGTCAGATAGTTCAGTCAAACTTTAATAATATATTGAAAACCAGCGTTCTAACAACTCTGTCCCAAAATGTACGCAAATGTGCAATCACAAACATAGTAAAATTCAAAATGGTGTAGAGCAATAAATAGTAACATAATGTTGCTCGAACGTTAATGTCACAACACACAAAATAAACATAGCGCTCACCTTCTGAAGTTATTCTTCATTCGTAAATCCTTCGAATTCTTCGTCTTCGGTGTCCGAATTGAAAAGTTGCGCAAGCGTGGTATCCAAAATGGCCGGTTCCGTCTCGTAGAAGTCATCGGGAGTCAGTGTCGCTGTTGTTGTCCAGTAGTTCTGTGAATCCTGCCTTCCGGAAAGCTCGGACCACAGTTGTGACCGAAATATCTGCCCAGGCATTTACGATCCACTGGCAAATGTTGGCGTATGTCGTCCGAGGCTGTCTGCCCGTCTTAGTGAAGGTGTGTTCGCCTTCGGAGCTGTGTGAAAAAAGCCACCCGGCCTCTTCGCGTAAACTTCCCTTAACCACTCGCTCATCTTTTCTTCATCCATCCATCCCTTCGAGTTAGCTTTTATGATGACGCCGGCTGGAAAGGTCTCTTTTGGCAAGGTCTTCCTTTTGAATATCACCATGGGTGGAAGTTAGCATGGCAAGCTAGAACCACAGTGAAGGATGACTTCTCATTCCCTGTGGTGCGAATATTCACCGTACGTGCTCCCGTTCCACAGTGCGGGTCACAGGAATATCAGTTGCTGTGAAATACGGTAGTAATCCGTGTGCGGATGGAGAGATTGCGTCTTTTTATGAACCGGATCGCTTAGTAGGAGCCATTTTGTGGTCTTTACAGATGTAAACAGGAAATGAAACGTACGGTGATATCCGCGCGTTTTTTCTTCTTCTTCCGGGGGCGGGTGGTTGCTTACAGTAGAAGAAGAAGCGCTTCCTGTTCTATGGGGGCGGGTGCTTTCCTTGGCGGTTGCTTGCGTAGAAGAAGAAGCGCTTCCTGTTCTACCGGGAAAAAAGATGGCGGCTGTTTACCGAAGTTGCGAGATCGAAACTTTATGAAAATGAATCGTAATAAAGCGCACCGGGTTATAAGGCGCACTGTCAGCTTTTGAGAAAAATTGTGGTTTTTAGGTGCGCCTTATAGTGCGGAAAATACGGTACTTGTTAAATAAAATCTCTGCTTTGTTTTTAATTGCTTTTTGCCGATTTCCGATATTCCGATATGGTCCAACTCTTTAATTACCGATACCGATATCAACCGATACCGATATCAACCGATATATACAGTCGTGGAATTAACACATTATTACTTCACTATACAACCAGGTATAGTGAAGATAAGGTACTTTTTAAAAATTTTTAATAAAATAAGATAAATAAATTAAAACATTTTCTTGAATAAAAAAGAAAGTAAAACAATATAAAAACAGTTACATAGAAACTAGTAATTAATGAAAATGAGTAAAATTAACTGTTAAAGGTTAGTACTATTAGTGGACCAGCAGCACGCACAATCATGTGTGCTTACGGACTGTATCCCTTGCAGACTGTATTGATCTATATTGATATATAATGTAGGAACCAGAATATTAATAACAGAAAGAAACAACCCTTTTGTGTGAATGAGTGTAAATGGGGGAGGAAGGTTTTTTGGGTTGGTGCACTAATTGTAAGTGTATTTGTGTTTTTTATGTTGATTTAATAAAAAAAATAAAAATTAAATAAAACGATACCGATAATAAAAAAAAACGATACCGATAATTTCCGATATTACATTTTAACGCATTTATCGGCCGATAATATCGGCAGGCCGATATTATCGGACATCTCTGCCTACTACGCTACTGTATTTTATTATTGGTCATTATGGTGGTACTTGGAGAGCCAAGTGTTCTCTGACGTGGTACTACGTGAAAAGAACCACAGTGCTGGAAGATTCCAGTAGAGGCATAGCAGCTTGGAAAAAAGTTCCCTTTGCTCAAAATCCTGCCCACCTGTGACCCTGATCAGGACCAGGTGTTTTTTATTTGAAATGTTACCTTTCTTCCAGAAGTTATATAACTAAATGATTTTTAAGGATTGAAGATGCTCTTGTTTTCATCGAAAGAACATTTTCACTGTTTTTGTAGGTGTCGTTCTTCGAAGAAAATGTCCCCAGACAGGAATATTCTATGCAACGTTCCTTCAGGTAAGATGTCATCAACTGCAAACATGTTTCTATTCCAATGATAACAATAACTCTCTTATTCGCTGTCTTAGGCCCGCAGACGACGCCTTCTTCCGGTCAGCCAGACGAGAAGCAGGTTGTGGTCCGAGAACAGACCAGGAGGGAGGGTCCGCATCCCAGCTGGTCTCGGGACCCCTCCCAGAGTCCCCATGGAGAAGCTGCGGATCTGCAGGAGTACGACTACAGCTGTGACGAGCAGATGGTGCCTGCATCTGTGACCTATCAGCCCTACAGGTCGGATTTAAGGTAAGACGTCAATGTTGGAATACTCTCTCATTGGCCTCTTTATTAGGTACAGCTGCCTGACATTTCTCTTAGCCAACCAGTGAAAAAGGCAATAATAATAATGACATTCCAATCAATTACATTGAAATAAAATAGCATTAAAGTATTATTTTAAGTCAGTTTATTATTCAAGTGTTGTAATCGATTGTTTTCATGATTTGTGTCTGAGAGTTACCAAGTTGTTTTTGTGTTTGTTGTATTTGATCTTCATTTGTTTTGTTTGTGTCCTGTCCAGCTACTCAGGCAAATCATATTGTTGATGCCCACATCCTGTACATATTTACTTAACAAAAGAGAAGTGTGGGATACTTCTCTTGTTGCCTTATTTGTATTTGACTTTATTAAATGGATTTATATTATTATTTAGTGCAGGAGGGGACAGAAAGAGAAAAACGAATACAGAGGGGGAAATTGTGGGGACAAGACAGAGAGACAACAACAACAGAACAACATCAGCAAATAGGATGTGTACAAATAAGTAAAAGTGATTGCAAAGAAGCAGTTAGTGAAGTAAATATTAATAACACAGAAATTACAATGAACAATATTGCGCTACAAATGGAGCAATACAAACACCAATAGAAATAGCGCTATTGATAATTAATAATAACAATAATTACCTCTATTATCAACAATATAATTGTTTCAAATGCAACAATACATATGTAATGATAACTTGAAATACAAAAAAGAGCACATAAATGGACGGGAAGAAAGAGAAGCAAACTGTTTTAACCTTGTAGATTGTTATAGTAACAATAGGTTAAGCTTTGTCAGTGTGCCATGTGTTACCCAGTTTCCCCTAGAGCAACAACGTTACTATATGTTTGATGAAACGTTATTATATGTGCTTGCATATGTTAAATATGTATATATTTGATCTTCTATCTATACATACTAGTGAGCAATACGTAGTATTTAATGCTATTTTACTTCTGTTACTGTATGTAAAAACCTGCACTGCAACAACTTCATTTCCCTATTGTGGGATAAATAAAAAGTTTATCCTATCCTAAAAGGTGAATGTTCATATGTTTTCCAGCAGATATGCACTCCCCTTCAACGACGCGGAGACATCATCTCACTCGCTCGCCATGGCTGAACAGGGCGCTCCCCAACATGGCTACCACCATCACCACGGCAACACGACCGACTGGAGCCAGTACCCGCTCTTCTCCTACTCCTGCTGGTGAAGTCAGACAGTGGAGATGTACAGATATGTATAAATGTGTACAGTATAAGCTTTCCTTTTCTACCAGGCGTGATATTGTATTCCCAAACTTTTTATTTCTTACATCTTATATTTAGCCTTTTTTTTTTGCTTTGCAATATATTGTTTTTTACAGTATACTGGGCCTTTTTTCCAGTCAGCTTGGAAATATAAACCCGGAGAACAATATGGTGTCATATTAAGTTTCATTGATTTTGTGTCAGTTATTGCCTAAAATAGAATAAAGTATTACATTAGCATTGAAAACACAAATAGTATCTACAGTATCGTGAGGACCCGAGAGACATGACATGTTTTTTTCTACTGAAGGGGTGATTTTTTATTTATTTTTAAATATTTTTAGTGAATAAAACGTACACAAATGTTAACTTCCGCATTTACTATGTTTTTATTTGATGCTAAATGTCAAACAGTATTTGTATTCAATGTGTTAGTAAAATATAGACTAATTATAGCGGTTTCAGACTTTTTTGAGTATACCATTTCTGAACTCACAATTTTAGCTTGTTAAATATACCACAAAAAATGCTAACAGTGCCAATAGCTGTTATTTGCAGTTATGGCTGCCCTCAATAATAGTGAATGTGAATATAAATGTCTTCTCGCCTTACATAAAAGTCAATGCTTTGTTGTTTTTCTTAAGTACTGATTGATGAATAACTTGCTTTGAAATCACAAGTTAAGGTAAATAGCAGATATTTATTCTTATAAAAATGTTAGTATAGTATAAACATTGTTGAATGATCGGATCAAAGGTTTGCAATTACATGCAGTACATGCATTTTTGTCTGTGGAAATTCAAAGAAGGAATATGTTTAGTAAGAAAGATAAAATGCTTAATTGTCACCTGTGCGGTGTAAAATATGGGACAATTCCAAATAATATATAAAGATAAAAAAGACATTGTTTATGCTGACAATAACAGCAGAGTGTGGAATGGCCAACATGGCCTGGCAAGTTTCTCCCAGCAGAAGGCACAAACATATGTGCTGTAAATATTTTAAAAGTCACACAAAGAAACAAACATTTGTGAGTAGAATTTTTTTCAACCTTCAGGGAGAAGAACTTACTCGTTTGTCATCAAAAAACAAAGTAAGTGTGGTTTGGTGATTAAAGACACAGTAAATGTGATTTGGTGATTAAAGATACAGTAAGTGTGGTTTGGTGACTAAAGACACAGTAAGTGTGATTTGGTGCATAAAGACACAGTAAGTGTGATTAAAGACACAGTAAGTGTAGTTTGGTGATTAAAGACACAGTAAAAGTGTGATTTGGTGATTAAAGACACAGTAAATGTGTGATTTGGTGATTAAAGACACAGTAAGTGTGATTAAAGACACAGTAAGTGTGGTTTGGTGATTAAAGACACAGTAAGTGTGATTTGGTGATTAAAGACACAGGAAGTGTGATTTGGTGATTAAAGACACAGTAAGTGTGATTTGTTGACTAAAGACACAGTACGTGTGATTTGGTGATTAAAGACACAGTAAGTGTGATTTGTTGACTAAAGACACAGTACGTGTGATTTGTTGACTAAAGACACAGTAAGTGTGATTTGGTGAATAATGACACAGTAAGTGTGATTTGTTGACTAAAGACACAGTAAGTGTGATTTGGTGATTAAAGACACAGTAAGTGTGATTTGGTGATTAAAGACAGAGTAATTGTGATTTGGTGATTAAAGACACAGTACGTGTGATTTGGTGATTAAAGACAGAGTAAGTGTGATTTGGTTATTAAATACACAGTACGTGTGATTTGGTGATTAAAGACACAGTAAGTGACATTTGTTGACTAAAGACACAGTAAGTTTGATTTGGTGACTAAAGACACAGTAAGTGTGATTTGGTGACTAAAGACACAGCAAGTGTGATTTGGTGATTAAAGGCACAGTACGTGTGATTTGGTGATTAAAGACACAGTAAGTGTGATTTGTTGACTAAAGACACAGTAAGTGTGATTTGGTGACTAAAGACACAGCAAGTGTGATTTGGTGATTAAAGACACAGTACGTGTGATTTGGTGATTAAAGACACAGTAAGTGTGATTTGTTGACTAAAGACACAGTATGTGTGATTTGGTGACTAAAGACACAGTAAGTGTGATTTGGTGAATAATGACACAGTAAGTGTGATTTGTTGACTAAAGACACAGTAATTGTGATTTGGTGATTAAAGACACAGTACGTGTGATTTGGTGAATAATGACACAGTAAGTGTGATTTGGTGACTAAAGACACTAAGTGTGATTTGGTGATTAATGACACAGTAAATGTGATTTGTTCACTAAAGACACAGTAAGTGTGATTTGGTGATTAAAGACATAGTAAGTTTGATTTGGTGACTAAAGACACAGTAAGTGTGATTTGGTGACTAAAGACACAGTAAGTGTGATTTGGTGATTAATGACACAGTAAGTGTGATTTGTTGACTAAAGACACAGTAAGTGTGATTTGGTGATTAATGACACAGTAGTGTGATTTGTTGACTAAAGACACAGTAAGTGTGATTTGGTGATTAAAGACACAGTACGTGTGATTTGGTGATTAAAGACACAGTAAGTGTGATTTGTTGACTAAAGACACAGTAAGTGTGATTTGTTGACTAAAGACACAGTAAGTGTGATTTGGTAATTAAAGACACAGTAAGTGTGATTTGGTGATTAAAGACACAGTACGTGTGTTTTGATTTGGTGATTAAAGACACAGTAAGTGTGATTTGGTGACTAAAGACACAGTACGTGTGATTTGGTGATTAATGACACAGTAAGTGTGATTTGTTGACTAAAGACACAGTAAGTGTGATTTGGTGATTAATGACACAGTAAGTGTGATTTGTTGACTAAAGACACAGTAAGTGTGATTTGGTGATTAAAGACACAGTACGTGTGATTTGGTGATTAAAGACACAGTAAGTGTGATTTGTTGACTAAAGACACAGTAAGTGTGATTTGGTGATTAAAGACACAGTACGTGTGATTTGGTGATTAAAGACACAGTAAGTGTGATTTGTTGACTAAAGACACAGTAAGTGTGATTTGGTAATTAAAGACAGAGTAAGTGTGATTTGGTGATTAAAGACACAGTACGTGTGATTTGATTTGGTGATTAAAGACACAGTAAGTGTGATTTGGTGACTAAAGACACAGTAAGTGTGATTTGGTGACTAAAGACACAGTACGTGTGATTTGGTGATTAATGACACAGTAAGTGTGATTTGTTGACTAAAGACACAGTAAGTGTGATTTGGTGATTAATGACACAGTAAGTGTGATTTGTTGACTAAAGACACAGTAAGTGTGATTTGGTGATTAAAGACACAGTACGTGTGATTTGGTGATTAAAGACACAGTAAGTGTGATTTGTTGACTAAAGACACAGTAAGTGTGATTTGGTGATTAAAGACACAGTAAGTGTGATTTGGTAATTAAAGACAGAGTAAGTGTGATTTGGTGATTAAAGACACAGTACGTGTGATTTGATTTGGTGATTAAAGACACAGTAAGTGTGATTTGATGACTAAAGACACAGTAAGTGTGATTTGGTGATTAAAGACACAGTAAGTGTGATTTGGTAATTAAAGACAGAGTAAGTGTGATTTGGTGATTAAAGACACAGTACGTGTGATTTGTTGACTAAAGACACAGTGTGATTTGGTAATTAAAGACAGAGTAAGTGTGATTTGGTGATTAAAGACACAGTACGTGTGATTTGATTTGGTGATTAAAGACACAGTAAGTGTGATTTGGTGACTAAAGACACAGTAAGTGTGATTTGGTGATTAAAGACACAGTAAGTGTGATTTGTTGACTAAAGACACAGTAAGTGTGATTTGGTAATTAAAGACAGAGTAAGTGTGATTTGGTGATTAAAGACACAGTACGTGTGATTTGATTTGGTGATTAAAGACACAGTAAGTGTGATTTGGTGACTAAAGACACAGTGTGATTTGGTAATTAAAGACAGAGTAAGTGTGATTTGGTGATTAAAGACACAGTACGTGTGATTTGTTGACTAAAGACACAGTGTGATTTGGTAATTAAAGACAGAGTAAGTGTGATTTGGTGATTAAAGACACAGTACGTGTGATTTGATTTGGTGATTAAAGACACAGTAAGTGTGATTTGGTGACTAAAGACACAGTAAGTGTGATTTGGTGATTAAAGACACAGTAAGTGTGATTTGTTGACTAAAGACACAGTAAGTGTGATTTGGTAATTAAAGACAGAGTAAGTGTGATTTGGTGATTAAAGACACAGTACGTGTGATTTGATTTGGTGATTAAAGACACAGTAAGTGTGATTTGGTGACTAAAGACACAGTAAGTGTGATTTGGTGATTAAAGACACAGTAAGTGTAATTTGGTGATTAAAGACACAGTAAGTGTGATTTGGTGATTAAAGACACAGTAAGTGTGATTTGGTGATTAATGACACAGTAAGTGTGATTTGTTGACTAAAGACACAGTAAGTGTGATTTGGTGATTAAAGACACAGTACGTGTGATTTGGTGATTAAAGACACAGTAAGTGTGATTTGTTGACTAAAGACACAGTAAGTGTGATTTGGTGACTAAAGACACAGTACGTGTGATTTGGTGATTAATGACACAGTAAGTGTGATTTGTTGACTAAAGACACAGTAAGTGTGATTTGGTGATTAATGACACAGTAAGTGTGATTTGTTGACTAAAGACACAGTAAGTGTGATTTGGTGATTAAAGACACAGTACGTGTGATTTGGTGATTAAAGACACAGTAAGTGTGATTTGTTGACTAAAGACACAGTAAGTGTGATTTGGTGATTAAAGACACAGTAAGTGTGATTTGTTGACTAAAGACACAGTAAGTGTGATTTGGTAATTAAAGACAGAGTAAGTGTGATTTGGTGATTAAAGACACAGTACGTGTGATTTGATTTGGTGATTAAAGACACAGTAAGTGTGATTTGGTGACTAAAGACACAGTAAGTGTGATTTGGTGACTAAAGACACAGTACGTGTGATTTGGTGATTAATGACACAGTAAGTGTGATTTGTTGACTAAAGACACAGTAAGTGTGATTTGGTGATTAAAGACACAGTACGTGTGATTTGGTGATTAAAGACACAGTACGTGTGATTTGGTGATTAAAGACACAGTAAGTGTGATTTGTTGACTAAAGACACAGTAAGTGTGATTTGGTGATTAAAGACACAGTACGTGTGATTTGGTGATTAAAGACACAGTAAGTGTGATTTGTTGACTAAAGACACAGTAAGTGTGATTTGGTAATTAAAGACAGAGTAAGTGTGATTTGGTGATTAAAGACACAGTACGTGTGATTTGATTTGGTGATTAAAGACACAGTAAGTGTGATTTGGTGACTAAAGACACAGTAAGTGTGATTTGGTGACTAAAGACACAGTACGTGTGATTTGGTGATTAATGACACAGTAAGTGTGATTTGTTGACTAAAGACACAGTAAGTGTGATTTGGTGATTAATGACACAGTAAGTGTGATTTGTTGACTAAAGACACAGTAAGTGTGATTTGGTGATTAAAGACACAGTACGTGTGATTTGGTGATTAAAGACACAGTAAGTGTGATTTGTTGACTAAAGACACAGTAAGTGTGATTTGGTAATTAAAGACAGAGTAAGTGTGATTTGGTGATTAAAGACACAGTACGTGTGATTTGATTTGGTGATTAAAGACACAGTAAGTGTGATTTGGTGACTAAAGACACAGTAAGTGTGATTTGGTGACTAAAGACACAGTACGTGTGATTTGGTGATTAATGACACAGTAAGTGTGATTTGTTGACTAAAGACACAGTAAGTGTGATTTGGTGATTAATGACACAGTAAGTGTGATTTGTTGACTAAAGACACAGTAAGTGTGATTTGGTGATTAAAGACACAGTACGTGTGATTTGGTGATTAAAGACACAGTAAGTGTGATTTGTTGACTAAAGACACAGTAAGTGTGATTTGGTGATTAAAGACACAGTAAGTGTGATTTGGTAATTAAAGACAGAGTAAGTGTGATTTGGTGATTAAAGACACAGTACGTGTGATTTGATTTGGTGATTAAAGACACAGTAAGTGTGATTTGATGACTAAAGACACAGTAAGTGTGATTTGGTGATTAAAGACACAGTAAGTGTGATTTGGTAATTAAAGACAGAGTAAGTGTGATTTGGTGATTAAAGACACAGTACGTGTGATTTGTTGACTAAAGACACAGTGTGATTTGGTAATTAAAGACAGAGTAAGTGTGATTTGGTGATTAAAGACACAGTACGTGTGATTTGATTTGGTGATTAAAGACACAGTAAGTGTGATTTGGTGACTAAAGACACAGTAAGTGTGATTTGGTGATTAAAGACACAGTAAGTGTGATTTGTTGACTAAAGACACAGTAAGTGTGATTTGGTAATTAAAGACAGAGTAAGTGTGATTTGGTGATTAAAGACACAGTACGTGTGATTTGATTTGGTGATTAAAGACACAGTAAGTGTGATTTGGTGACTAAAGACACAGTGTGATTTGGTAATTAAAGACAGAGTAAGTGTGATTTGGTGATTAAAGACACAGTACGTGTGATTTGTTGACTAAAGACACAGTGTGATTTGGTAATTAAAGACAGAGTAAGTGTGATTTGGTGATTAAAGACACAGTACGTGTGATTTGATTTGGTGATTAAAGACACAGTAAGTGTGATTTGGTGACTAAAGACACAGTAAGTGTGATTTGGTGATTAAAGACACAGTAAGTGTGATTTGTTGACTAAAGACACAGTAAGTGTGATTTGGTAATTAAAGACAGAGTAAGTGTGATTTGGTGATTAAAGACACAGTACGTGTGATTTGATTTGGTGATTAAAGACACAGTAAGTGTGATTTGGTGACTAAAGACACAGTAAGTGTGATTTGGTGATTAAAGACACAGTAAGTGTAATTTGGTGATTAAAGACACAGTAAGTGTGATTTGGTGATTAAAGACACAGTAAGTGTGATTTGGTGATTAATGACACAGTAAGTGTGATTTGTTGACTAAAGACACAGTAAGTGTGATTTGGTGATTAAAGACACAGTACGTGTGATTTGGTGATTAAAGACACAGTAAGTGTGATTTGTTGACTAAAGACACAGTAAGTGTGATTTGGTGACTAAAGACACAGTACGTGTGATTTGGTGATTAATGACACAGTAAGTGTGATTTGTTGACTAAAGACACAGTAAGTGTGATTTGGTGATTAATGACACAGTAAGTGTGATTTGTTGACTAAAGACACAGTAAGTGTGATTTGGTGATTAAAGACACAGTACGTGTGATTTGGTGATTAAAGACACAGTAAGTGTGATTTGTTGACTAAAGACACAGTAAGTGTGATTTGGTGATTAAAGACACAGTAAGTGTGATTTGTTGACTAAAGACACAGTAAGTGTGATTTGGTAATTAAAGACAGAGTAAGTGTGATTTGGTGATTAAAGACACAGTACGTGTGATTTGATTTGGTGATTAAAGACACAGTAAGTGTGATTTGGTGACTAAAGACACAGTAAGTGTGATTTGGTGACTAAAGACACAGTACGTGTGATTTGGTGATTAATGACACAGTAAGTGTGATTTGTTGACTAAAGACACAGTAAGTGTGATTTGGTGATTAAAGACACAGTACGTGTGTTTTGGTGATTAAAGACACAGTACGTGTGATTTGGTGATTAAAGACACAGTAAGTGTGATTTGTTGACTAAAGACACAGTAAGTGTGATTTGGTGATTAAAGACACAGTACGTGTGATTTGGTGATTAAAGACACAGTAAGTGTGATTTGTTGACTAAAGACACAGTAAGTGTGATTTGGTAATTAAAGACAGAGTAAGTGTGATTTGGTGATTAAAGACACAGTAAGTGTGATTTGGTAATTAAAGACAGAGTAAGTGTGATTTGGTGATTAAAGACACAGTACGTGTGATTTGTTGACTAAAGACACAGTAAGTGTGATTTGGTAATTAAAGACAGAGTAAGTGTGATTTGGTGATTAAAGACACAGTACGTGTGATTTGATTTGGTGATTAAAGACACAGTAAGTGTGATTTGGTGACTAAAGACACAGTAAGTGTGATTTGGTGATTAAAGACACAGTAAGTGTAATTTGGTGATTAAAGACACAGTAAGTGTGATTTGGTTTTCAGCCATTGGTACAAGTGAACATGCTTTTGTTGTCAAAATGGAAGTTAAATATTGTTAGATTAAGCCCCAAAAATATGACCATAAATGTTGTAATTATAGAGAAGTGAAAAAAAAAAAAGTATATATGAGAAAGTATACAGAAAAGCAGAGAGGACCAACTGCTAATTGAGCAGGAATACATGAATAGTACTCGTGAAAAGTAGAGTAAATATACAGTAACACTTGGCTTTCACACATTTTATAGCGCATGCAGAGCAAAATGAAGCTGCTGGATGCTGACCACTCATGATTCTGCCATCTTGTGGCGTTCATTCAAAACTACATCAGAACGTTGTCCACAGCCACAGCTGTTAATACCAATGTTATTTATTTGGCCAATTAAAGACCCAGACAGTGAATTTAATGGAGGATTTATGGTCAGTGTTTATTTATTTGGCAAGAAATTAACAAAAAAAAAAACAGCAAAAAGTTATTCATAAATCCTGCCCAAATTATTATTTTATATTAAAAAAACAAACAGTTTTATGGTCTGTGCAGGTCTTACTTTCAGAGAAGCAGTTAAAAACAATAAAAAAATGTACTCACATTTCAATCATGTAAATACTTCACAAATCGACGTTTAGCTTCGCTGGCTTCATCTTTCCCAGGTCATGTAGTCCAGGTCAAGTCAGGTGATTGTAGTCCAGGTCAAGTCAGGTGATGTAGTCCAGGTCAAGTCAGGTGATGTAGTCCAGGTCAAATCAGGTGATTGTAGTCCAGGTCAAGTCAGGTGATGTAGTCCAGGTCAAGTCAGGTGATGTAGTCAAGTCAAGTGATTGTAGTCCAGGTCAAGTCAGGTGATTGTAGTCCAGGTCAAGTCAAGTGATGTATTCCAGGTCAAGTCAGGTGATGTAGTCCAGGTCAAATCAGGTGATTGTGGTCCAGATCAAGTCAGGTGATGTAGTCCAGGTCAAGTCAGGTGATTGTAGTCCAGGTCAAGTCAGGTGATGTAGTCCAGGTCAAGTCAGGTGATTGTAGTCCAGGTCAAGTCAGGTGATTGTAGTCCAGGTCAAGTCAGGTGATGTAGTCCAGGTGAAGTCAGGTGATTGTAGTCCAGGTCAAGTCAGGTGATTGTAGTCCAGGTCAAGTCAGGTGATGTAGTCCAGGTCAAGTCAGGTGATGTAGTCCAGGTGAAGTCAGGTGATTGTAGTCCAGGTGAAGTCAGGTGATGTAGTCCAGGTGAAGTCAGGTGATTGTAGTCCAGGTCAAGTCAGGTGATTGTAGTCCAGGTCAAGTCAGGTGATTGTAGTCCAGGTGAAGTCAGGTGATTGTAGTCCAGGTGAAGTCAGGTGATGTAGTCCAGGTGAAGTCAGGTGATGTAGTCCAGGTCAAGTCAGGTGATTGTAGTCCAGGTGAAGTCAGGTGATGTAGTCCAGGTCAAGTCAGGTGATTGTAGTCAAGGTGAAGTCAGGTGATGTAGTCCAGGTCAAGTCAGGTGATTGTAGTCAAGGTCAAGTCAGGTGATGTAATCCAGGTCAAGTCAGGTGATTGTAGTCAAGGTCAAGTCAGGTGATGTAGTCAAGGTCAAGTCAGGTGATTGTAGTCAAGGTCAAGTCAGGTGATGTGGTCAAGTCAGGTGATGTAGTCCAGGTCAAGTCAGGTGATGTAGTCCAGGTCAAGTCAGGTGATGTAGTCAAGGTCAAGTCAGGTGATTGTAGTCAAGGTCAAGTCAGGTGATGTAGTCAAGGTCAAGTCAGGTGATTGTAGTCAAGGTCAAGTCAGGTGATGTAGTCCAGGTGAAGTCAGGTGATGTAGTCCAGGTGAAGTCAGGTGATTGTAGTCCAGGTGAAGTCAGGTGATGTAGTCCAGGTGAAGTCAGGTGATTGTAGTCCAGGTCAAGTCAGGTGATTGTAGTCCAGGTCAAGTCAGGTGATTGTAGTCCAGGTGAAGTCAGGTGATGTAGTCCAGGTGAAGTCAGGTGATTGTAGTCCAGGTCAAGTCAGGTGATGTAGTCCAGGTCAAGTCAGGTGATGTAGTCAAGTCAAGTGATTGTAGTCCAGGTCAAGTCAGGTGATTGTAGTCCAGGTCAAGTCAAGTGATGTATTCCAGGTCAAGTCAGGTGATGTAGTCCAGGTCAAATCAGGTGATTGTAGTCCAGATCAAGTCAGGTGATGTAGTCCAGGTCAAGTCAGGTGATTGTAGTCCAGGTCAAGTCAGGTGATTGTAGTCCAGGTCAAGTCAGGTGATTGTAGTCCAGGTCAAGTCAGGTGATGTAGTCCAGGTGAAGTCAGGTGATTGTAGTCCAGGTCAAGTCAGGTGATTGTAGTCCAGGTCAAGTCAGGTGATGTAGTCCAGGTGAAGTCAGGTGATGTAGTCCAGGTGAAGTCAGGTGATTGTAGTCCAGGTGAAGTCAGGTGATGTAGTCCAGGTCAAGTCAGGTGATTGTAGTCCAGGTCAAAGTCAGGTGATTGTAGTCCAGGTGAAGTCAGGTGATGTAGTCCAGGTCAAGTCAGGTGATTGTAGTCCAGGTCAAATCAGGTGATTGTAGTCCAGATCAAGTCAGGTGATGTAGTCCAGGTCAAGTCAGGTGATTGTAGTCCAGGTCAAGTCAGGTGATGTAGTCCAGGTCAAATCAGGTGATTGTAGTCCAGATCAAGTCAGGTGATGTAGTCCAGGTCAAGTCAGGTGATTGTAGTCCAGGTCAAGTCAGGTGATGTAGTCCAGGTCAAGTCAGGTGATTGTAGTCCAGGTCAAGTCAGGTGATTGTAGTCCAGGTCAAGTCAGGTGATGTAGTCCAGGTGAAGTCAGGTGATTGTAGTCCAGGTCAAGTCAGGTGATTGTAGTCCAGGTCAAGTCAGGTGATGTAGTCCAGGTGAAGTCAGGTGATTGTAGTCCAGGTGAAGTCAGGTGATGTAGTCCAGGTCAAGTCAGGTGATTGTAGTCCAGGTCAAAGTCAGGTGATTGTAGTCCAGGTGAAGTCAGGTGATGTAGTCCAGGTCAAGTCAGGTGATTGTAGTCCAGGTCAAGTCAGGTGATTGTAGTCCAGGTCAAGTCAGGTGATGTAGTCCAGGTGAAGTCAGGTGATTGTAGTCCAGGTGAAGTCAGGTGATTGTAGTCCAGGTCAAGTCAGGTGATGTAGTCCAGGTGAAGTCAGGTGATGTAGTCCAGGTGAAGTCAGGTGATGTAGTCCAGGTCAAGTCAGGTGATTGTAGTCCAGGTCAAAGTCAGGTGATTGTAGTCCAGGTGAAGTCAGGTGATGTAGTCCAGGTGAAGTCAGGTGATGTAGTCCAGGTGAAGTCAGGTGATGTAGTCCAGGTCAAGTCAGGTGATTGTAGTCCAGGTCAAGTCAGGTGATGTAGTCCAGGTCAAATCAGGTGATTGTAGTCCAGATCAAGTCAGGTGATGTAGTCCAGGTCAAGTCAGGTGATGTAGTCCAGGTCAAGTCAGGTGATTGTAGTCAAGGTCAAGTCAGGTGATGTAGTCAAGGTCAAGTCAGGTGATTGTAGTCAAGGTCAAGTCAGGTGATGTAGTCAAGGTCAAGTCAGGTGATGTAGTCCAGGTCAAGTCAGGTGATGTAGTCCAGGTCAAGTCAGGTGATGTAGTCAAGGTCAAGTCAGGTGATTGTAGTCAAGGTCAAGTCAGGTGATGTAGTCAAGGTCAAGTCAGGTGATGTAGTCCAGGTCAAGTCAGGTGATGTAGTCCAGGTCAAGTCAGGTGATGTAGTCCAGGTCAAGTCAGGTGATGTAGTCCAGGTCAAGTCAGGTGATGTAGTCAAGGTCAAGTCAGGTGATTGTAGTCAAGGTCAAGTCAGGTGATGTAGTCAAGGTCAAGTCAGGTGATGTAGTCCAGGTCAAGTCAGGCGATGTAGTCCAGGTCAAGTCAGGTGATGTAGTCCAGGTCAAGTCAGGTGATTGTAGTCAAGGTCAAGTCAGGTGATGTAGTCAAGGTCAAGTCAGGTGATTGTAGTCAAGGTCAAGTCAGGTGATGTAGTCAAGGTCAAGTCAGGTGATGTAGTCCAGGTCAAGTCAGGTGATGTAGTCCAGGTCAAGTCAGGTGATGTAGTCAAGGTCAAGTCAGGTGATTGTAGTCAAGGTCAAGTCAGGTGATGTAGTCAAGGTCAAGTCAGGTGATGTAGTCCAGGTCAAGTCAGGTGATGTAGTCCAGGTCAAGTCAGGTGATGTAGTCCAGGTCAAGTCAGGTGATGTAGTCCAGGTCAAGTCAGGTGATGTAGTCCAGGTCAAGTCAGGTGATGTAGTCCAGGTCAAGTCAGGTGATGTAGTCAAGGTCAAGTCAGGTGATTGTAGTCAAGGTCAAGTCAGGTGATGTAGTCAAGGTCAAGTCAGGTGATGTAGTCCAGGTCAAGTCAGGTGATGTAGTCCAGGTCAAGTCAGGTGATGTAGTCCAGGTCAAGTCAGGTGATGTAGTCCAGGTCAAGTCAGGTGATGTAGTCAAGGTCAAGTCAGGTGATTGTAGTCAAGGTCAAGTCAGGTGATGTAGTCAAGGTCAAGTCAGGTGATGTAGTCAAGGTCAAGTCAGGTGATGTAGTCCAGGTCAAGTCAGGTGATGTAGTCAAGGTCAAGTCAGGTGATGTAGTCAAGGTCAAGTCAGGTGATGTAGTCCAGGTCAAGTCAGGTGATGTAGTCCAGGTCAAGTCAGGTGATGTAGTCCAGGTCAAGTCAGGTGATGTAGTCCAGGTCAAGTCAGGTGATTGTAGTCCAGGTCAAATCAGGTGATTGTAGTCCAGATCAAGTCAGGTGATGTAGTCCAGGTCAAGTCAGGTGATTGTAGTCCAGGTCAAGTCAGGTGATGTAGTCCAGGTCAAATCAGGTGATTGTAGTCCAGATCAAGTCAGGTGATGTAGTCCCGGTCAAGTCAGGTGATTGTAGTCCAGGTCAAGTCAGGTGATGTAGTCCAGGTCAAGTCAGGTGATTGTAGTCCAGGTCAAGTCAGGTGATTGTAGTCCAGGTCAAGTCAGGTGATGTAGTCCAGGTGAAGTCAGGTGATTGTAGTCCAGGTCAAGTCAGGTGATTGTAGTCCAGGTCAAGTCAGGTGATGTAGTCCAGGTGAAGTCAGGTGATTGTAGTCCAGGTGAAGTCAGGTGATGTAGTCCAGGTCAAGTCAGGTGATTGTAGTCCAGGTCAAAGTCAGGTGATTGTAGTCCAGGTGAAGTCAGGTGATGTAGTCCAGGTCAAGTCAGGTGATTGTAGTCCAGGTCAAGTCAGGTGATTGTAGTCCAGGTCAAGTCAGGTGATGTAGTCCAGGTGAAGTCAGGTGATTGTAGTCCAGGTGAAGTCAGGTGATTGTAGTCCAGGTCAAGTCAGGTGATGTAGTCCAGGTGAAGTCAGGTGATGTAGTCCAGGTGAAGTCAGGTGATGTAGTCCAGGTCAAGTCAGGTGATTGTAGTCCAGGTCAAAGTCAGGTGATTGTAGTCCAGGTGAAGTCAGGTGATGTAGTCCAGGTGAAGTCAGGTGATGTAGTCCAGGTGAAGTCAGGTGATGTAGTCCAGGTCAAGTCAGGTGATTGTAGTCCAGGTCAAGTCAGGTGATGTAGTCCAGGTCAAATCAGGTGATTGTAGTCCAGATCAAGTCAGGTGATGTAGTCCAGGTCAAGTCAGGTGATGTAGTCCAGGTCAAGTCAGGTGATTGTAGTCAAGGTCAAGTCAGGTGATGTAGTCAAGGTCAAGTCAGGTGATTGTAGTCAAGGTCAAGTCAGGTGATGTAGTCAAGGTCAAGTCAGGTGATGTAGTCCAGGTCAAGTCAGGTCATGTAGTCCAGGTCAAGTCAGGTGATGTAGTCAAGGTCAAGTCAGGTGATTGTAGTCAAGGTCAAGTCAGGTGATGTAGTCAAGGTCAAGTCAGGTGATGTAGTCCAGGTCAAGTCAGGTGATGTAGTCCAGGTCAAGTCAGGTGATGTAGTCCAGGTCAAGTCAGGTGATGTAGTCCAGGTCAAGTCAGGTGATGTAGTCAAGGTCAAGTCAGGTGATTGTAGTCAAGGTCAAGTCAGGTGATGTAGTCAAGGTCAAGTCAGGTGATGTAGTCCAGGTCAAGTCAGGTGATGTAGTCCAGGTCAAGTCAGGTGATGTAGTCCAGGTCAAGTCAGGTGATTGTAGTCAAGGTCAAGTCAGGTGATGTAGTCAAGGTCAAGTCAGGTGATTGTAGTCAAGGTCAAGTCAGGTGATGTAGTCAAGGTCAAGTCAGGTGATGTAGTCCAGGTCAAGTCAGGTGATGTAGTCCAGGTCAAGTCAGGTGATGTAGTCCAGGTCAAGTCAGGTGATTGTAGTCAAGGTCAAGTCAGGTGATGTAGTCAAGGTCAAGTCAGGTGATTGTAGTCAAGGTCAAGTCAGGTGATGTAGTCAAGGTCAAGTCAGGTGATGTAGTCCAGGTCAAGTCAGGTGATGTAGTCCAGGTCAAGTCAGGTGATGTAGTCAAGGTCAAGTCAGGTGATTGTAGTCAAGGTCAAGTCAGGTGATGTAGTCAAGGTCAAGTCAGGTGATGTAGTCCAGGTCAAGTCAGGTGATGTAGTCAAGGTCAAGTCAGGTGATGTAGTCCAGGTCAAGTCAGGTGATGTAGTCCAGGTCAAGTCAGGTGATGTAGTCCAGGTCAAGTCAGGTGATGTAGTCCAGGTCAAGTCAGGTGATTGTAGTCCAGGTCAAGTCAGGTGATTGTAGTCCAGGTCAAGTCAGGTGATGTAGTCCAGGTCAAGTCAGGTGATGTAGTCCAGGTCAAGTCAGGTGATGTAGTCCAGGTCAAGTCAGGTGATGTAGTCCAGGTCAAGTCAGGTGATGTAGTCCAGGTCAAGTCAGGTGATGTAGTCCAGGTCAAGTCAGGTGATGTAGTCCAGGTCAAGTCACAGAGCACCGTCAGCCCGTCTGTTTTGTCTTGAAACATTTGTCTCAGTTTGTGTTTTGGCCAGGCTTGGTTTGTCTGTCAGTTACTTAACTTAAAAAGCTATAAAAATTGTGTTTTAAAAAAACAACAATCCCCTTATTTACTAGCATGTGGAACACACGTCACTTCCTGCTTTCTCTTTCGCGCCACGCCCCCACATCACGGACTGCGCTGCGCAGAGGATTCTGGTAGATGTCGTTTATTTTCTGACCTGCCAAAACAAAAGAGACAGAAAAAAACTGCACTGACCAGGTTTTTGTTTGATAGTCACACGTCACAGAATTATTGAGAATATTTTGAAGGCGTAACATGGCGGTACACACCCCGACTGTGAAGACTTACGTACAGGTGATTGTTTTATATTGAACAAATTTGCATAATTAAAATTCACATTGTCATAATGGGGTATTGTGTGTAGAATTTTGAGGGCAAAAATGAATGTATTCCATGTTAGAATAAGGCTGTGACAACAAAACATGAAAAAAGTGAAGAGCTGTGACTATTTCCTGGATGCACTTTACGTCGGTTTTTAGCGAGGAGAATAAAACATGCAAGGTTCAATAGAGGAATGTGCAGAGGGTGTGGTGCTAATGGACTGGATGAAGGTCTGCAGCCACGGCACCGTGCTTTCAACGCACGCACGCGCACACACACACACACACACACACACACACACACACACACACACACACACACACACACACACACACACACACACACACACACACACACACACACACACACACACACACACACACACACACACACACACACACACAGAGAGAGACAGCCTAAGGAGAGGTCAGACTCCCAGCGGTGGCCGTCACAGCCCAGCTAACATTGATGGATGGCACATTAGTGTTATGGATTATTTCATATCAGCAAACGTTCAACAACTCTACAAGTTACACAGACGACTAATTTGCCGCACACGTCACGTTGGTGTGTGGGTTCAATGAATTATGGTTTGGAATAAAAACCCAGATTACGACTTCAGGAAACAATAGAAGGTTGCAGGTAAATATTGGTTAGTGAACGTATGTTTGTGAAACCAGCAGAATAGCAAGCTCTTTTCCAAGCAGCTTGGAAAAGAGATATTTGATCTCAATGGGATTTTACCTGGTTAAATAAAGGCTAAGTAAAATAAAATAAAAATTTATGCATTTATGAATAATTTGCATGCCAATGATGGAATTATATTTGTTTTTCTTTTTATTTAAAGCAGTTTATTCATATTTAATAGTTTTCAGTTGTTTAATGACTCTGCTTAAGCTTAAATTCAGTTTAAGCTTACAATATACCAGTACTAATGAATTAAAATAGGTACTATACAGCCTTTGAAAAATACCAGTACTTTTTTTTTTTTTACGTTGTGACATTGCTTGTAATACGAGTCAGCGTGCACGTTAGTCAACGCCAGTGTTGGGTTAGTTACTGAAAACCAGTAACTAGTTACTTTATTTCAAAAGTAACTCAGTTACTTACACCAAAAAGTAATGCGTTACTGTGAAAAGTAACTATTTAGTTACTGATATATTTTTTTAAATTTAATTACATTTTTTAAGGCCCCATTTAATGCCCTTTTAAGCCTTCATAGCCAATACTGTTATTGCACTGGAGAATAATACAATCTGTTGATCAACTTGACATGCATTTGCATCACTGAACTCTGCTAAGCAATGTGGTCTACATACAACACACAAAGACAAAGATATGTTTCAAAGGGCCAATTTGTTTCAGGCCAGAACAAATTGACAAAACTATTTTAAATAGCTGCAACATAACATACATAAGTAACAAACTGCATAATAACAACATAGCTGTAAAGCAAGGAAGGCACACATGACATACACAAAGCCTAACCAGGCGTTTTTTTCTCTCAAGGAATTCTGAAATAAAATCATGTCTGAAGCCCAGAACACTACGCTTTTCCCCTGTTTTAGTTTAGAGATAAGGAAAGATTGGCCTGGCCCACTAGCATCCCTCTTTATGTTTGTTAACTTTATAGTCTATACATTTAGAGTGCTGTGATAATCGAACACTCTAGAAGTCTAGAATGAGAGAGCAACAGTATATAAGAGAATTGACAGAGTGTGTGTACCTTCTGTGCACAGTGCCTTGTTAAAATCCAGCCGCTGTTGCTTAGGAGGTGAAGTGTGTCTCTCTTTACTAGCTTCGTCGAAGCATGTTGCTTTTGTAGCTGTTTCAGAAGATTTGAATTGCTAGGATAGGATCTTTGATCCAAGACACAACTTACATTCAACAAAAATGTTCTTTTCTTTGTGGTCGACAAAAAAAAGTATTAAGAATATCTCCATGTCAAGAAACTCGGCTTTGGGCTTCGCCATGATGTCTTGTTACTAAACACAGACACACCCCCTCCCACACACACACACACACACACACACACACACACACATACACACAGACAGCGCGCGGCGGGTCTCTTCCTTGTCGCCTCTTCCGCAGCGCTGCAATAAAACACTCAGATCTTCTCTGTTTCTAGCCGATACTACTTAAAAAATAACGCAGTAACGCATCATGTAGTAACGGTAACTGAGTTACTGAATATAAAAAATAACGCGTTAGATTGCTAGTTTCCGCCGAAAGTAACGGCGTTACAGTAAAGCGTTACTTTGTAACGCGTTAGTCCCAACACTGGTCAACGCACGTGCACAGAGCACATACAAGCAGAAACAGTGTGGAGACAGAAGAGGTGGAATGAACATATTTTGGCTTAAAAAATTAACAATAGTGTGAAGCTATAAAAACTAAAGCACCGACGGTTATTTAAAACATAGCTAGCTTGCAGCTAACGTCTATCTGCAGTTGGCAGTGTTTTAGCTACTTGTAAGTCACTAATCCTCGCCTCCATGGCAACAAATAAAGTACGTTTCTTACAAGTATCATCCCTGCAGGACGAGGAATAGCTAAACATGCTTCACTCCACACTGCAGGAGGATACAATAGCTAACAGCAAGCTAGCGCTCCTCAATGTAAACAAATGGGTGGATCTACACATACATCGACTGTAACCGTAAATAGTCGATATTACAATGATATTGTTGATATTAATATCACAAAATATTTTCTCATTTTTATATTGTTTAAAAACTCAAAGAAATACGTCACTGTACACATGAGGACTTTAAGTACGACCAATGCATGATCATGTATTTGGGTACAAATGCAATTTAGTAGTCAGAATGTCATACAGAAATGTTTTTTAAATGTTTCACTAAACTGCAAGTAATTGATTTGCTCAAAACTTGGTCAAATAAGTGTAGTAAAAATTAAGTGCAGTTTGAAAGTCTTTGCAGTTTGCAATAATGACAAGATACAGTTACTAATCAATAATGTAGTAAACACACTCAAAACAACTTTTACTCTTCTTTATTTTAAACAGTTGTTGACAAACAAGCTTGCTTACCTTTTTCAAATGACAATGCTGATCTTTTTTTTTTTATATATAGGGACGGCGTGGCGCAGTGGAAGAGTGGCCGTGCGCGACCCGAGGGTCCCTGGTTCAATCCCCACCTAGTACCAACCTCGTCATGTCCGTTGTGTCTTGAGCAAGACACTTCACCCTTGCTCCTGATGGGTGCTGGTTAGCGCCTTGCATGGCAGCTCCCTCCATCAGTGTGTGAATGTGTGTGTGAATGGGTAAATGTGGAAGTAGTGTCAAAGCGCTTTAAGTACCTTGAAGGTAGAAAAGCGCTATACAAGTACAACCCATTTATCATTTATTTATCATTTATATATACAATGCGACCCCAGCTCGTTGTGATTACTTACAGATGTCCAACGTTCTTCAGGAAGCAAATGAATGCACATTCAGTCTGTAGTTGCAAGTTGATGCTCTTGTTTGTGTAGTACAGTTGCTTTATCCTTGCTGTAATTGTGCATCTTCAAGGTACAACAGATCAGCTGTGGTGATATGAATGACATCTTCTTGCAGGACTTGGTCTTCACAGATGTTAGATGTCCTGCATGCGGTGGCTGTCCATTTAGCAAAGGCAAATGTTTAACTTGTTACTTTTGTTGATAACATTGAATCAGTAAACTCTGCCAGCGTAGCGTTCTCCTCTGCTCCTTGTCGATGTAACTAGCATTTATGCCGACGCAGAAGCCGTCACTCCTCGCTGAGGACGGTGACTGCTTGTTTTCATCTCAAGACAAAAAAACTAGATTTGTCGCTAGTAGCCGTTTACAAAATAAGTCGTGAAGAGGATTGACAACAATGTTGGCGCCATCCTGGAGTCCGTGTGATGGTATTTTATGATGTACACCGATGATAAAAACGTTTGTCGCTGCATACCAACAAGTTACCTTAGTTTTACTCAAAGTTCTGTTTTGAAGTGAAATGGGCCGCCCCTGCTCATGATCACAGACTGTGAAACAAATGCGGGTTAAAGCTTAACTCGGAAGTGATTAATCATCATTCATATTTCATAACGCGCTCATTTGTTTTTATTAATCACAAGCATGAACCCCTTAAAGTTGACAGCCCTAATATATATATATATATATATATATATATCAGTGACGTGCGGTGAGGTTCATAACTGGTGAGGCACTGACTTCATCACAGTCAGATTTACAAACATATGAACCCTAAAGAGTATCTTATTCACCATTTGATTGGCAGCAGTTAACGTGTTATGTTTAAAAGCTCATACCAGCATTCTTCCCTGCTTGGCACTCAGCATCAAGGGTTGGAATTGGGAGTTA
Organism: Nerophis lumbriciformis; assembly: GCF_033978685.3. Lineage (NCBI taxonomy): Eukaryota > Metazoa > Chordata > Actinopteri > Syngnathiformes > Syngnathidae > Nerophis > Nerophis lumbriciformis. The sequence continues at coordinate 25,193,152 of NC_084579.2, forward strand.
AATCACCAACAATTATTCCCGGGCGCGGCGCCGCTGCTGCCCACTGCTCCTCTCACCTCCCAGGGGGTAAAGAAGAGGATGGGTCAAATGCAGAGGACAAATTTCACCACACCTACTGTGTGTGTGACAATCATTGGTACTTTAACTTAACATTACACATACAAACTGTAGCACACAAAAAAGCAAATTGACTAAAAAAAAAAGTTATTATGGTCTTACCTTTACTTATAAGTGCGGGAACAGTGGTGTTGGTGGAGTTGTGAATGAATGAAATATGAAATCCATGCTGCAGTCTGCAGGTGTACCTAATGTTGTGTCCCTGCAGTCGTTCACGGCTCCTCCGGCGCGAGCAATGTTGTTTTTGCACTTTTTGGCTTCTTGTTAAGTGACTTTTTTTGGGTGGATTCGGTCTTGCACGTGGAGGGTTTGGGTGTGGGCTTTGGTTGGTGTGGCGCTCCCGTCGGGGGGTGCACTCTGCGGCGAAGGTGCCTTAACCGGCACCAGGAGGCGGGGTTACGCGAGTCTCAGCCAGTGCGTCTTCTCAGCAGTTTTATGATCGCTCAGCACAAGAAATACTTTACACACATACAGTTGTTGACAAAATACACTGTACATTATATACCTCAGCTAACTAAACTATGGAAATGTATAATATAGTTCATATAGCAATACGGTCTCACTGCACAGCAGGCCAGCAGTTAGCCGAGTCCGCTCAACCATGGTGAGGCACAATTGAGTGACGTGCCTCAACTGGCTGCTGTTCACCGCACCGTCTCGTCTCAGTATTTGAACGGCAAATGTGAAAATTCAGCGATTTTGAATAAAAATAATCTAAAACTGGTGAAGTTAAATGGAAAATAACTTTATAGTATAATCACTGGATACATATAACAACTTAATTTTTTTTTTTCTTTTTACATTTTTTTTCTTTCCATGATGGCAGGTGAGGCGCCGCCTCACCTGCCTCTAGTGACCGCACGTCACTGATATATATATATATATATATATATATATATATATATATATATATATATATATATATATACTCCTCTCTGATGCCACCTTATCGTGGTAGAGGAGTTTGCATGTCCCAATGATCCTAGGAGCTATGTTGTCCCAAGACAAACAGGCCCTAGGTGAGGGATCAGACAAAGAGCAGCTCAAAGACTTCTATGGAAATACAACAACCGAGACTCAGTTTTCCCTCGCCTGGACGCAGGTCACCGGGGCCCCCCTCTGGAGCTAGGCCCGGGTTGGGGCACGATGGCGAGCGCCTGGTGGCCCGGCCGGGCACAGCCCGGAGAGGCAACGTGGGTCCCCCCTCCAATGGGCTCACCACTCATGGGAGGGGCCATAGAGGTCGGGTGCATTGTGAGCTGGGCAGCAGCCGAAGGCAGGGCACTTGGCGGTCCGATCCTCGGCTACAGAAGCTAGCTCTTGGGACGGGGAACGTCACCTCGCTGGGGGGGAAGGAGCCTGAGCTGGTGCGCGAGGTGGAGAAGTTCCGGCTGGATATAGTCGGACTCACTTCGAAGCATAGCAAAGGCTCTGGAACCACTTCTCTCGAGAGGGGCTGGACTCTCTTTCACACTGGCGTTGCACGCAGTGAGAGGCGACGGGCTAGGGTAGCAATTCGTGTTGCCCCCCCGGCTCAAAGCCTGCACGTTGGAGACGAGAGGGTAGCTTTCCTCCGCCTTCGGGTGGGGGGGACGGGTCCTGACTGTTACGCACCAAACAGCAGTTCAGAGTACCCACCCTTTTTGGATACACTTGAGGGAGTACTGGAAAGTGCTACCCCGGGTGATTCCCTTGTCCTACTGGGGGACTTCAACGAACATGTTGGCAACGACAGTGAAACCTGGAGAGGCGTGATTGGGAAGAATTGCTTCCCGGATCCGAACCAGAGTGGTGTTTTGTTTTTGGACTTTTGTGCTCGTCACAGATTGTCCATAACAAACACCATGTTCAAACATAAGGGTGTCCATATGTGCACTTGGTACCAGGACACCCTAGGCCGCAGTTCCATGGTCGACCTTGTAGTTATGTCATCGGATTTGTGGCCTCATGTTTTTGACTCTCGGGTGAAGAGAGGGGCGGAGCTTTCTACCGATCACCACTTGGTGGTGAGTTGGCTGCGATGGTGGGGGAGGATGCCGGACAGACCTGCCTTGTGAGGGTCGACTGGGAACGTCTAGCAGAGTCTCCTGTCAGAGAGAGTTTCAATTCCCACCTCCGGAAGAACTTTGAACATGTCACGAGGGAGGTGCTGGATATTGAGTCCGAGTGGACGATGTTCCGCACCTCTATTGTCGAGGCGGCTGATTGGAGCTGTGGCCGCAAGGTAGTTGGTGCCTGTTTTGGCGGCCAGGGATGCCGTCAAG
>NC_084579.2:25520532-25528032 GCF_033978685.3 Nerophis lumbriciformis
AAAACCCAAAACCAGTGAAGTTGGCACGTTGTGTAGTTGGTAAATAAAAACAGAATACAATGATTTGCAAATCCTTTTCAACTTATATTCAATTGAATACACGGCAAAGACACGATTTTTAATGTTCAAACTGAGAAACTTCTTCTTTTTTTTTTGCAAATAATCATTAACTTAAAATGTTATGACATCAACACATTGCACAAAAGTTGGCACAGGGGCATTTTTACCACTGTTACATGGCCTCAGTAAATGTTTGGGAACTAAGGAGACCAATTTTTGAAGCAGGTGGAATTTTTTCCTATTCTCCGTTGTGGTATTTTAGGCTTCATATTGCGCCACACATTTTCAATGGGAGACAGGTCTGGGCTACAGGCAGGCCAGTCTAGTACCCTCACTCATTTTACTATGAAGCCACACTGTTGTAACACGTGGCTTGGCATTGTCTTGCTGAAATAAGCAGGGGCGTCCATGGTAACGTTACTTGGATGGCAACATATGTTGGTCCAAAACCTGTATGTACCTTTCAGCATTAATGGTACCTTCACAGATGCTTAAGTTACCCTTGCTTTGGGCACTAATACACCCCCATACCATCACAGATGCTGGCTTTTCAACTTTGCGCCTATAACAATCCGGATGGTTCTTTTCCTCTTTGTTCCGGAGGACACAACGTCCACAGTTTCCAAAAACAATTTGAAATGTGGACTCGTCAGACCACAGAACACTTTTACACTTTGCATCAGTTCACCTTAGATGAGCTCGGGCCCAGCAAAGCCAGCTGCGTTTTTGGGTGTTGTTGATAAATGGCTTTGGCTTTGCATAGTAGAGTTTTAACGTGCACTTCCAGATGTAGCGATGAACTGTAGTTACTGACAGTGGTTTTCTGAAGTGTTCCTGAGACACACTGATGTCGGTTTTTGATGCAGTACCGCCGCCTGAGGGATCGAAGGTCACAGGCATTCAGTGTTGGTTTTCAGCCTTGCTGCTTATGTGCAGTGATTTCTCCTGATTCTCTGAACCTTTTGATGATATTAAGGACTGTAGATGTGAAATCCCTAAAGTCCTTGCAATAGCTAGTTGAGAAATGTTCTTAAACAATTTGCTCACGCATTTGTTCACAAAGTGGTGACCCTCGCTCTATCCTTGTTTGTGAATGACTGAGCATTTCATGGAAGCTGCTTTTATACTCAATCATGGCACCCACCTGTTGCCAATTAGCCTGTTCACCTGTGGGATGTTCCAAATAAGTGTTTGATGAGCATTCCTCAACTTTGTCAGTCTTTTTTGCCACTTGTGCCAGCTTTTTTGAAACATGTTACAGGCATCAAATTCCAAATGAGCTAATAGTTGCAAAAAATAATAACGTTTTCCAGTTCGAACATTAAGTATCTTGTCTTTGCAGTCTATTCAATTGAGTATAGGTTGAAAAGAATTTGCAAATCATTGTATTCTGTTTTTATTTACGATTTAAACGTGCCAACTTCACTGGTTTTGGGTTTTGTATATACACACACACACATATATATATATATATATATATATTTATTTTTTTTTGATTTTTTTTTCCAAATATATATATATATATATATATATATATATATATATAACCTACTCAGTGGCCTAGTGGTTAACCTACTCAGTGGCCTAGTGGTTAGAGTGTCCGCCCTGAGATCGGTAGGTTGTGAGTTCAAACCCCGGCCGAGTCATACCAAAGTCTATAAAAAAATGGGACCCATTACCTCCCTGCTTGGCACTCAGCATCAAGGGTTGGAATTGGGGGTTAAATCACCAAAATGATTCCCGGGCGTGGCCACCGCTGCTGCCCACTGCTCCCCTCACCTCCCAGGGGGTGATCAAGGGTGATGGGTCAAATGCAGAGAATAATCTCGCCACACCTAGTGTGTGTGTGACAATCATTGGTACTTTAACTTTAACTTTTTAACTTTATATTTAAAAAATAAAAACATAATATATATATATACATATATATATATATATATATATATATATATATATATATATATATATATATATATATACATAAATATTTACAAAACCCAAAACCAGTGAAGTTGGCATGTTGTGTAAATCCCCCAATTCATCACGTTTCATGTGTCAGCTAAACCGCAACAAATGGGGCCATATGAATCCCCTTCTATACTGTACTGTAGTGAAACTAGTTAAAGAGTGTGTACATATGCCTATTAAAGATATTTTCAATATATTCAATCAATCAATCAATTTCCTTTATTTAACCAGGTAAAGATCCATTGAGATTGAAATCTCTTTTTCAAGAGCGACCTGACACATTTTTATTAAGTGCAAATTTAGGCTTAGTGTATTTAATACATATCTTAACAGTGCTGGCATGTTTCCACATGTAACCAACTCACAAACAGTCGTGCATCATTTGTAAAACATACACCAACAAAAGCTGCCTCATATAATAATAATAATAATACTATTATGTCTTATTGTCTGCTCGGTTGTCCACAAGCTGCAGACATTTTCGTGCTCATTCGTGCATGTTTTGAAAGTTGAAAGTCGATCGTAAACTTTTGTTTACAATCCTACTCATTGCATGTAGTTACGTTTTTGGAAACTGTTATGAGCGACCTATAGCGGTGATTTTTGTTGGTAAATGAGTGAATGAATGCATGTGTGTTTCGATGTTAACAAGAAAGTGAAGAAGAGGGGAGATGCAGTGAGACATTTGATTGGTTAAACAGTTGTGTTGTGTTTAAGTGCTACTGGGACAAATCTGATTGCTGAAAATGTCGGTGATTGGCTAAAAAGTGCGGGGAAATTGCACTAGCAAACAAAGAAAACACATTGATGGTAAGACGTTCAAGATGGAGGCGACTGGTGTCTACATTGACTGACATGAAGCAGCAGTGCAAAGCCAGTGCAAAAGTCAAACTCCAATTTATCATTGCATATTTTTTGTGCTTAATTGATTATTCCCCTGGCTTTAAATGCACATGTTTGCACCACACTGGGAGGAGACGTACAGCTGAGGCTGTGTTTTTGCTGATGAGTCTCAGCAGCGATATTTCTGTACTCATTTTGCCATGAAATTGCATTTGTGTTAAAACCTGCCCAAGCCTCCTCTTATCATAATTTATCACCGGGCAATTTAAATGTTTTTGTTGTTGTTGTTGGTAGAAGCATACATGGGAAGACATCTCCAAAATGACAAATCATCTTCCTAGTTATGCTTGGCCTCTTTCATTTATGCAAATATTTTTCATCTACTGCAGCAGCGACAGTATGCCAGTTGCTGTGGCGCCAATAAATCAGCATCCTGTTTGTTCTGACACTGACAGCCAATTTCTAATCTGAAATTAATATCCTGAGTTTGGTGTATTAGCAGTTCTAACCTTCAGGTGCCTCTAGCTTGCAGGCTTTTCCCCAAATGTTTGCTTACGTCGCCATGAATCGCTGCTCCCTTCAAGTTCGTGCATCACCTAACGCAAAAGATCGCTTCAGTAACAGAGATGAAATACTTCTTCAAAGACGTACTCAGACGAGACCAGGGGTGTCAGACTTGAAAAAAATACAAAATTTGAAAAAAATGTTTTTTTAAATAAGTGTTTTCAGCCAATACTGCAAATACAAGTTGTGTCAGAAGCCATGAGGAGTTTTTGCAACATTTAACCTTTTTTGAAAAGGTTTTATTCCAATTTATTTACCAAATAACACACTAAGAGAATCATGTTTAAACCAGAATTGATTCCGAATCGAATCATTACTCCAAGAATCGGAACCAACCCCTGAGGTGCGCAAAGATTCCCACCTTTAATACGCAGTGATTTTTTTCTGTCAAATTTAACAGAAATACATTTAGCCAGAAAATACAAACCCCGTTTCCATATGAGTTGGGAAATTGTGTTAGATGTAAATATAAACGGAATACAATGATTTGCAAATCCTTTTCAACCCATATTCAGTTGAATATGCTACAAAGACAACATATTTGATGTTCAAACTGATAAACGTTTTTTTTTTGCAAATAATCATTAACTTTAGAATTTGATGCCAGCAACACGTGACAAAGAAGTTGGGAAAGGTGGCAATAAATACTGATAAAGTTGAGGAATGCTCATCAAACACTTATTTGGAACATCCCACAAAGCCAAATCGCCATTCAAGATGCGCCAAACAGATCTGCTTTGCTACCAAACTTTAACCAGGAGTTTTCCTGCTTTGAATGGAAGTCCCCTGACTTGTACATTCTTCTAATCATCCTACATTCTCCCTCTTTCTAACCTCCTTACAGTTTACAACCTTGTCAATGCTATGAAACCATGTGTTAAGGACAAAGATTATTATTCAACACATAGATTTTAGGCTTAGGTCCGGCTGATTTAAAAAAATATGTACTGACCCAGGACACGTTGGGAAGACTATGTCTCCCGGCTGGCCTGGGAACGCCTCGGGGTCCCACAGGAAGAGCTGGACGAAGTGGCTGGGGAGAGGGAAGTCTGGGCTTCCCTGCTTAGGCTGCTGCCCCCGCGACCCGACCTCGGATAAGCGGAAGAAGATGGATGGATGGATGGATGCACTAACCAATAGGATTGTACGCTATACCGTTATTAGTATAGTACCGCGATACTAATGAATCATATTCGGTACTATACCGCCTCTAAAAAGTACCGGTCCCCCACCCGTCGTCGTCGTCACGTCGTGTCATGCATTTATATATATATATATATATATATACATATATATATATATATATATATATATATATATATATATATATATATATATATATATATATATATATATATATATATATAAATATATATATCTATACATATATACACACATATGTTTGACAACCCTAGTATGTATACATACGTACATATGTATGTATGTATATATATATGTATATATATATATATATATATATATATGTATATATATATATATATATATATATATATATGTATATATATATATATATATATATATATACATACATACATACATACATACATACATACATACATACATACATACATACATACATACATACATACACACACACACACACACACACACACATACACACACACACACACACACACACACACACACACACACACACACACACACACACACACACACACACACACACACACACACACACACACACATATATATATATATATATATATATATATATATATATATATATATATATATATATATATATATTGGTACCAAAATATTGGTATCGGGACAACACTACTAACCAAATATACTGCATAATTCTATTCACATAAAATTATGTGCTAAAATTAATAAACACAATTGATAGTAAATAAAATCCAAGTGCAAATAAATGAAAATACAACTTTACTACTTGAGTCATAATTTTTTGCTCCTAACAAACTTCTCTATGACTTAGCTTCAGACTTCTTCTGGTTGTTTGATAGTGTCATTACTGACAAAAGTGGTGGAAAAGTGTATGGCAACTGAATAACCCTGCAGCCGCTATGGACCACAGCTGAGAAAAGTATACTTTTGGGGGGCCCTCTGGGGGGCGCTCGCCCTATGGTTAAGAAACATGGATCTAATTTCAAACACCCGGTCTCTAATACGCCCACCCCCAGCTCAGAAACATGTGACGGCTGTGTCAGCAAGGGCATTGGGGCGTAAATACTGAAGCACACGTTAGAAACATGGCTTCCAATGCAGAAACCCGATAGTAAAAACAACCACAACAAATAAAAATAGACTTCCACACCAAGGATACACATCTAACATTCCTTATCCTGACGAGTCTTTTGATGGAATTCTGCAAAGTAGCCTCCTTTATTGATACCTTGGCTTGTCATTGAAGGCGCTATAGGTCATGAGTAGTATTAATGATTCTATCTATCCATGGGTCTCACTTTGCCATGGGAGAGTTACAATACGCTGGCATGCACAAGAAGACCTTGAGATGAAAGCAGCTAAATGGAATTCTGTCAGCTTCCATTTTATTGCATACACATGTCCTGCTTCAGTGACACGGAAGAATCTGTTCAGCATTCATTGGATTGGGACACACGTTTTTTTTGCAATCCACTGGCCTTGCGAGCATGCTATGGTTTTGTAAAAATGCAAATAAATTCTCTACGTGTGAATGCAAATGACTCATTTGGGAAATTGATTTTCTTTCAGTCAGTGCGTATGCATGCTTGTTATATTAATGTACAATTTTTTGTTTACTTAATTACCATATTCCCCAATTAGCCGACTCCCTTCATCTTGATTATTGTAATGGATTTGTGCTGGTTCTCTTTGCATCACACTGCTGCTTTTTCTATCAAGTCCGCTCTATGATCCATGCTACGGATTGGAATAATATTGTCGAGATAATTAAGAATTCAATAACTATGTGAAATTAAATAACAACACCTCAAACCAAACGAGGCAAAATGCGAGTGCACTACTTGGCTGCAACCACTGGAGGCAATGCTGACCTCAACTATCCATCCATTTTCTACCGCTTGTCCCTTTCGGGGTCGCGGGGGGTGCTGGAGCCTATCTCAGCTGCACCAAGGACAAGTCGCCACCTCATCGCAGGGCCAACACAGATAGACAGACAACATTCACACTCACATTCACACACTAAGGCCAATTTAGTGTTGCCAATCAACCTATCCCCAGGTGCATGTCTTTGGAGGTGGGAAGAATCCGGAGTACCCGGAAGGAACCCACGCAGTCACGGGGAGAACATGCAAACTCCACACAGAAAGATCCCGAGCCCGGGATTAAATTCAGGACCTTCGTATTGTGAGGCACATGCACTAACCCCTGTTCCACCGTGCTGCCTGACCTCAACAAGTTTGTAACAATTCCGATCTTGACCCGGCTATCATATTTTTTTTCCCAGGGAAATAATCTGGAAGAAGACAGGGGCCTCATGTAAAAAGATCAGCGTGGATTTCCTCCTAATAATGGTGTACGCTCAAATTCAGAGAACGTTGTACGCACAAACAGTTCCACATGGCCACTCCCAGTCCACGCCACAAATCATATTTAAAGGCCTACTGAAACCCACTACTACCGACCACGCAGTCTGATAGTTTATATATCAATGATGAAATCTTAACATTGCAACACATGAATACGGCCGGGTTAGCTTACTAAAGTGCAATTTTAAATTTCGCGCGAAATATCCTGCTGAAAACGTCTCGGTATGATGATGTCAGCGCGTGACATCACGGATTGTAGAGGACATTTTGGGACAGCATGGTGGCCAGCTATTAATTTGTCTGTTTTCATCGCAAAATTCCACAGTATTCTGGACATCTGTGTTGGTGAATCTTTTGCAATTTGTTCAATGAACAATGGAGACAGCAAAGAAGAAAGCAGTAGGTGGGAAGCGGTGTATTGTGACCGGCTGCGGCAACAACAGAAACACAGCCGGTGTTTCATTGTTTACATTCCCGGAAGATGACAGTCAAGCTTTACCATTGGCCTGTGGAGAACTGGGACAACATG